>NW_006160179.1:1501657-1530788 GCF_000334495.1 Tupaia belangeri chinensis
TCCTGTCCTTTGGGTAGATACCCAGAAGTGGGATTGCTGGATCAAATGGTAGTTCTATTTGTAGATCTTTGAGGAACCTCCATATTGTTCTCCACAGTGGTTGAACTAGTTTACATTCCCACCAACAGTGTAAGAGGGTTCCCTTTTCACCACATCCCTGCCAACACTTATCACTTTTTATATTCTTAATCTTTGCCATTCTGATAGGGGTTAGGTGGTATCTCATTGTAGTTTTTATCTGCATCTCCCTTATGATGAGGGATGTTGAGCATTTCCTCATATACTTTTTGGCTGTTTGTATGTTTTTCTTAGAGAGATTTTTGTTCAGTTCATTTTCCCATCTTTTAATTGGGTTAATCTTTTTTTTTTTTTTTCACATAAGGTACTTGAGTTCCCTGTGTATTCTGGTTATCAGTCCCTTGTCTGAGGTATATTTAACAAAAATATTCTCCCATTCTGAGGGTTGTCGGTTCACACTTGTTACTGTGTCCTTTGCTGTGCAGAAACTTCTTAGTCTGATATAGTCCCACTTGTCTATTTTAGGATTTGTTATTAATGTAGGTGAAAATATAACCATGTTGCTGGTGGGAGGGGAGCAATTAATTTCTTTGGTGATTCAGAAAGTTGGGTGATCAGGACCAACAGCAGTGTCAAATCAGGAGCCACATATTCACCAGGTTCTTATCTCAGGTACATGAAGAATTAGAGATGTAGACTCAGAAAAAGGCCAGTAAAGTAGAGTTTATTGAGAGAGGAAAGGAGGAACAAAGTTCCCAGACAGGTAGTGGGGTCTCAAGAATGAGAGGCCAAAGAGGAGCTGTGGTAAAAGGTTTTTGTCTTGGTTAGGAGTGGTTTTGTTGGGGCTTGTTCTAAGGAGGGACTGGTATATGCATTCACCTCATGGTAGGGGGTCACACATTAGATGAGTCCAGTTATTCATCTCCTAATTTTGAAGTGGTTATAAAAGTCATTAGACTCTCTTTTCTAAAACCTTTGGGTTATAAAAGCCATTATTTCTTCTTGGAATGTGGTGGGACCAGGAAGAAACTTTAATTTCCTCATGCTACCTAGGTTAATCATTGAGTCACTGCTGCAAGTGATTTCCTGTGAGCAAACAACTCAGTGAGAGCTGATCTGCTGCTGAGCTGTTGATTTTCTATCTTGAAGTTTATAGGAGAGCTCTTGAATGAGTAGCCCCTAATGCCTAACTGCCTAACCAGTTCTGTCTTTTTCTTTTTCCTTTTTTTTTTTTTTTTTGAGAGAGATTGTTCTATGTGGCTCATGGGCTCAGTGGAGAGACATAGAGAGACAGAAAGCAAAACATCACCCCCTTTGGGGAGAATGGCAATACCACAATCCCTTCTTCTCCCATCTCCTTGAGCATGAATGTACATGAGCCTGGTGTAAGTTTCAAGCCACTGGGTCTGGGACTTGAAACACGGTCTAGCGCCCCAACCACTATGCCACCTGTTGGTTCTGCAGTCTCTGTCTTACTGGGACTGTATTATAAGGGGGTTAATCTCATTTCCTTTTTATTTTTTTTTCTTTTTGGATAGATTTTCGCTATAGGGCACGTGCGCTCGCCAGACAGACAGAGAGAGACATAGAGACAGAAAGCAAGAAATCACTCCCTAGAGGGGATGTTCACGCCACAATCCCTTTTCCTCCATTCTCCTCTCGGGATCTTGGGCATGCACGCACATGCGCCCAGCGTGAGTTTTAAGCCACCGGGTCCGGGACGTGAACTGCGATCGACTACGTAGGAGTCCAGCAACATAGCCATTATGCTAACTGCTGGTTCCCATCATTTTCAATAGCACTATTATACAGGAAAACTTAGCATCACTTAGCACATATCCATACTTAATAATTATCTTATAAATATTTTTGGCTCCTTTTTTATTTAAAAGCTCTATTGTTTGAGTTTGCTTGGACTTATAGATCTATGTCTTAAATCACATTTAATTAAATTGTGCAAATAATTTCATTATTTATTGATTCAACATAATTATTGAGTGAGGAGATCCAGTTGGAACCAATTAACACTAAGCATGCTATTAATCAAATACTCTGTAGAATGACATGTTTTTCTTGTATTCTGTGCTTTATAGTTTAGATCAAAATTGCTTAACTATGAATTAAGGGTTTATTTACAAATAGAAAATAATGAAAAGTTGCTGTTTTAATTATATACAATATGAAATAAAAACAGACACTTCAAATTCCAGGTATTAATAATACTTCCAATTGTGGCTTATTAGAAGTGAGAAAAGGGGCCAGGAGGTAGTGTGGTGTTTGGGCATTGGACTACCACATGGTCAACTGCAGTTCGAGTTCGGAGCTGGCAACTTGCTTTCTCACTCTCTCTCTCTCTTTCTCTCTCTCTCTCTCTATATATATATATAATATATCTGTCTCTCTCTTGTGAGCCTACAGCAAAATTAAAAGAATAATAATAATAATAATAAATAAAATTTTAAAAGTAAAAGTGAAGAGAGTTGATAATTTTGCTTCTGTTTTTCTCAGATATCACCAAATAATAAAACCCTGATCCAACTCATATATTTGACTTTACCAAGTCACAATTGAAAGTACTGTTGCTAAATATCACTACTAGGGACCAGAAAGTAATGTAGTAGTTAAGATTTTGGTTCTCACATGGCCTACTGCAATTTGAGTCCAGATTCAGATGTTTGAAACATGCTGGGCCCATGTGCACATGAGTCCAAAATCCAGATAGGAGAATGTTAGGAAAGGGATTGTGGCATAGACATCCCTGTTGGATGATGAATTCTCACTTTCTCTCTGTCTCTCCTTGGCTCTCTGGTGAATGCACGTGCCCTATATAAAAAATCTCTCTAAAAAGAAAACACAACAAAGCAAAACATCATTACCTTACTATAGTATCTTAGATTTCAAACTTGTTGTCATCTACTTATCTTTAAAATATTCAAATATTACAATTCTACCAGCCAGATACAGTTTGAAAATAATCCCTCTGTAAATGCTCACTGAGAATTAGCCATAGAATTTAAATAAAAGGCAGCTCAGCACTTTACGAACTACCCACAGAGGTTAATCAAATTGAGCACTAATTACCAGGTGTTATAAATTAAAAAAAAAAAAAAGCCAAGGAATCAAAAAAACAAAAACAAAAAAATTCCTCAATCTTGTGCAGTGAATAAAAAAGGAAGGATCCTAAGAGCGACATCAGTATAACTCTTATGATTTGTATAGTAACAATCCTCACTACTGGAGGCAGAGATGTGACTACTTACCTTCTTTTAAGTTGAGTTTTCTGGTTACTGAATAAGGCTTTTGTTCAGAGAACATGAAGGAAATTGGGGACATTATTCAAACATTGACAATGCATGTCAGCGCGAGCAGGTGGCACAGTGGTTAAGGCACTGAACTCCCACATGGCTGACCTCTCTTCAGGTTCTGGGCCTGGAGGTTTACTGTCTCACTCTGTCTCTTTCTGGTAAGAGCATTTGACCGATAGCAAATTTAATAAGAACAATAACAATAATAATAACTAAAATTAAATAAATAAATCTTTAAACACATTTTTTAAAAAGGTACATGTAAACTACACTGATTCTACCATATACTGGTCAATTTTACAGTTTCTCAGCATCATTGAATAAGTCATGCAGAATCCTTTTTCGCATTGACCTATTTCTCTCTTAAACCTGCTCAGAAAAGTCATGCAAAATTACATCTGGCTAATATGGTGACTTGACTGGGAAGTCAGATGTATTCATATCAGCATGGAAATATTATGGTAGCTAGATACAGCTAACATACAAAGTTGTTAATATACTGTTTGAATAATGATGTTTTACCACCAAATAGCTGTAAATCTCCATTTTTGTTTTTTTTCATTTTTCCCTCAACATTTTAAAGAAAAGCCACCACATTCTCGATTAAATCCCATTTTCTCAATTCAGCCTTTAATTTTCTCAGATAATTTTTATACTTTAAATATATACAATTACTTTTATGTTTTTGACTAAGCAAATATTTTAATTATAAAAATAGAAAAATATATAATCATGATTAAATACAAAAGTTAAAATTATCCACAGTCATATGCAGTGTGAACATAATCTTGCTGTAAAATCTGTGATTACACTGGTATTTAGATTTGATTTGATCTTATTTAAATCACTAAGCAGATGGGGCAGATAGTCGCACAGCTGTGGAACGAGTACACCAGACACATGCTTGCCCATGATCTGGTGCTGGCTGAAGATGCAGGGTTGACTGAAGTGTGAGGACACTATTGTGCTCTCTCGTTTTCTTTTTCTCTAGGAATAAATATGTAAAGAATCACTAGAAAACATTACCGAAACAATACATTCTTTCTAAATCTAGCCTTCATAATCTTTCCACCTAAAAAAACTAAAGTATGGTTGATTATACAGTATAATTAAAATAGCTAATATAATGTTATGTAGAATACACACTTTGTTATGAACACATTTTCAAAATTCAAAATGTCTTGGCAAATATCATTTTTGTTTATACAATTGAATTTTATAAAAAAATAAATGTATTTTATTTGACTTTATTTATTTATTTATTTTTGACCGGAGTGGGACAGAATAAGAGAGAGAAAGTGAGAAAGCAAGTCACCATGCCTGGGACTCAAACTGTGGTCGACCATATGGGAGTCCAGCACCCTTAACCACCACACCACCTGCCAGCCCCAATAACTAAATTTGATTGACAAATTTATTTAAAATTTTTACTGTTCGCATGTATTTAATATTGATCATTTCCAAGCATCTTTTGGTGTTCTCTACTGCTGCATAGTGATATATTGAGGTCTCCCAGTAATGGAGTACTTTGGTTTTTCTATGGGTCATCTAAGGCTAGGGAGTGATACTACAGTGTAGGTCTATAGCTGTACAGTGTTGAAAATATTATGCAGAAATAATGGAGAAAATCTGCTCAAAGTGAAATTTTATAAGGAGAATTTATAAGCCCTATGAGATTGTTAGAAATAGTGTATATACACTGCTAATGAAAAATATTCAGTGAAATTCCCCTATGAAACCCGAAGCTAAGATATGCAGAAAATAGAACTGTAATTTACTGTAGTGGAAATTACAGAATCATTTCTTTTTTTTTTTTTTTTTTTTGGAGAGGTTTTCTGTATAGGGCGCGTGCGCTCGCCAGACAGACAGAGAGAGACATAGAAACAGAAAGCGAGAAATCACCCCCGAGGGGGGATGGCCACTCCGCAATCCCTTCTCCTCCATTCTCCTCTCGGGATCTTGGGCACGCACGCACACGTGCCCGGCGTGAGTTCTAAGCCACTGGGTCCGGGATGCGAACCGTGGTCTACTACGTGGGAATCCAGTGACATAGTCATTACGCTAACTGCTGGTTCCCACAGAATCATTTCTAAGGAGGACAATGGAGATCACTGGAATACCCAAATTTTCAATCTGCTTGTATCCTTTGCTGTCAAATATTTTACAGTTGGCACAGATCTTTGAAATGATGACTGTTCATTCTGAAAAAATCTTATTTATCATATTTTTGTCAAAAGGTCAACTGACTTCCATATTGCTAAATAGAATGGGCATATATTTTGTTCAGAATTTTCAATGGCATTTAGTACATTGATCAACTTATTTATTTTTATTTGACCAGAGTGGGACAGAATGAGAGAGAGAAAGTGAGAAAGCAAGCCACCAGGCCTGGGACTCAAACTGTGGTCAACCATATGGGAGTCCAGCACCCTTAGCCACCACATCATCTGCCAGCCCCAATAACTACATTTAATCGACAAATTTGTTTAAAATTTATCAAATTATTCTTGAAAACTTGTATGTCGCTTTCAAGATATCACTCTTATTTTAGCCTTGTGTCTCTGGGGTCCTACTATTTTGGTTTCTGCTGATGGAATTTAATGCTCTATCCCCATCAAAATTGCTCTTTTTAAGAATATTCATCTACATAATAAATATTATCACCACTCAGTTGCTGAAGATAATAGATTTATTATACTTGATACATTCTTCTTTCTTCATTCTCCATAGTCAATTTAATATTTACCTCCAAAATAACACTTTTTAAAAAGACTTTTGCCCAAACCAGCAGATAACATAATGGTTATGTCACTGCACTCCCACATAGTCAACTACAGTTGGAGTCCCAGACCCGGCAGCTTAAAACTCATGATGGAAATGTGTACATGGGTGCTCAAGATCCCAAGAGGAGAGTGGAGGAGAAGGGACTGTGTTGTGGCTATCCCCCTCCGGAGGGTGATTTCTCACTTTCTGTCTCTCTTGGTATCTCTGGTGATCACATGTGCCCTAAAAATCTTTCTCAAAATAATAATAATCATGGTAATGATAATAAATAATTTTCTCAAAGGATACATCTGCTCACAAGAAAGAGACAGAGAGGGAGAGGGAGTAAGCTACCACCCCGCCCCTAATGGGAAATGATCTCACCACAGTCTCTTCTCCTCCATTTTTCTCTTCTTTATGGATTTCAGGCATACATACACAGGCACCCAACATGTTTCTCAAGCCGTCAAGTTTCAGATTTGAATCAGAAGCTTAATTGTGTGAAATCTTGCTGCCTTAAACATTAGGCCAAGGAACCAGCCTCAAAATTACTCTTAATCTATCTTGTCCATAATCTTGACTATTGTTGAACCCCAGCTCTTATTGAATTACTTGAAAGACCTCCTAACTGGTATCTCTGCTATCACATTTATCACTTTCTATTATTTCCTATCTTATCAAAAAAAATCTTTTAAAATTTCATTTTTGATTAAGCTTCATATTGAATTAAAATGTAAATAAACCACACAAAATATTTCTTATGAGATTCTACAATAGTACACATCAATTATGCACCCAAATAAAGGTTCACAACTGAACATAGACACAGCACCCAGATGAAGAAGTATCATATTCAATACTTGGAAGTGCCCTTTGCCACTCTTTGAATTTCTTTGCAGTCACTGTTTTTTTCTTTTCTGTTGTAAAAGGGAAAGAAAAAAAAAAAAGAGAGAGAAAGGGAAGAAGGGAAATAGAAACAGGTTTTTGTTTGTTTGATTGCTTTCTGCTTCTGGGTCTCATCATGTGTGATCCTCTTTCAACTTCCCAATTAGCTAGGACCACAGTTATGAGCACCGAGGAACGTTCCAGTTGGCCTGGGAAACAAACTCAGTCACTCATGGAGCCTCCAGCCTCCCAATTGGTGGTAGAATCTGAGCCACAGTGGCTGAGCCAGTTACCACTACTTCTATCGCCATAGCTAGTTCTACTCATTTGTGAACTTTATATAAACGATACCCTTCAATATGTACTCATTGGTTCCTAGCCTCTTTCACCTATGTTGTTGCATTAAGGTTCAGTATATTCTATCTCAGTATGATATTACATTATGTACACATAGAAAAAATTTATTTTTCATTATATATATTATGTGCATTTGGTTTGTTTCTAGTTTTGGCTATTTTATATACTGTGGCCATTACCGTTATTACCTGTTTTATTATAGAAACATAGTGTGCATTTCTTTTCTACCGTTAATTCCCTTTCATTCTCTTAACTAATATTTTATTGAAAATTCAGAGTAATTTAAAAAAAATACAAATTAAATAATGATACCCTGCTTGAACCCTTTCAAAGATTTCCTATTTAATTTATAATTAAATTTTAATCCTTACCAGATTTTCACATCATCTGGCTTCTGCATTTCTCCAAAACCTTATCTCATGATGTTTTCTCACAGTCACTGTGCTTTAGTCACTCTACGCTGTCAATTTCTAGAATATAACTAGATTTTGACCTTCAGGGAATTAATTATCCTGTTATCTCTTGCTGAAATTATTTTTAACATTTTTATTCCACATATATCTAACTTCTTACCCTTCAAGGTATCACCTTAGAAAGTCACTCTTTGACACCTACCACAGGAGTAAAATAACTGTGATTATTATCAGTACAATATTATGCTCCTTCCTAACACTTGAAAACTTTTGCAATATTTTAAGTAATTTTCAGATAATAAAATATAAATTATATATATTTAATTTGGAAAAAGCATCAGAGACCAAAGACTATGAGTCTTTTGTTTATTCCTGCATATATAGTAGAAATGCAATTGTATATTAGCTGTTTATTCAAATTATTGAATAAATAAGTAAAAAAATAATATCCTTGTTTCTGTAATATATTCAAACTAATAATCATTTATATTTTCTTTTTTTATATTAGACCTATATTTCTGATGATATTTCTTCAAAGACTCTTGTACTTCTCTGTTTCCTGATATCAAGCAAACTGCATGCTTCCCATCTATTAAATTCATTTAATACAAATCGATGAAAATTATTGTAGCAGTAGATATGTTTACATGTACTATATACTTTAAACAATGATAAACATGACAAGGAATCTTCAAACAGTCTAGTGGATCATATAGATAAGCCCCTCAATGATTACAGTTCAATGGTAAATTAAGTGATAATAAACAACTTATGTATTAGAACTACTATGCAGAGACAATAAAGACATTTAAGAAAAAATACATTTAGGGTTGTTATTCAAATAGATTTCTCCTATTGCTTTTATGGTTTTAGATGTTTGTAAAATATTAATATGTCTGAGTGGTTTAAACATGTATGTGCCTTTTCATGATGTGAGGTATCTTTCATAGTATTTCCCTTTCATACTTTCATTCAACAACTATTTACTGAAGCTATAGTCTGGGCTCGGATGGGTGGGAACATGTAGACTGAGGGAAATTGACATTATGAAGTTGACATACTAGACACAAAAGGACAATGTGTGGATGACAGAAATTTTATTCCTGTTCATATTTTATATCACCAGTTTTAAAAATTGCCATACTCATATATTACACAGTCTGGAGTTATTCATTGCTTCTAATATTTCTATATTTCCTTCAGAATTTGAATAAAATTCTGCCACTCTCTATATTTTTTTTCTTCTCACCCCCTTCAATTAATGTGAGTAAGAAGAGACGTTATGAGCAGAGAAATATTGAATTTGGTTGAGGAGGGATGATCATTTCAGTCCCACAAGCATACATCGTACAAAACTTTCTTTGATGAAATAAATAACGATAATGCTACTGCCTTTACATATCCGTAACTTGATATATTGGCTTATACCAATGTCAATTTTATACTTTAAAATTCTAGAAGACAGACATCATATTTCTAATGTGCTCCAGTCCTGGCTTTGTAGTATTGCTACTTATTTTTCTATTGAAAGATGGACGTGGGAGTTATCATTTTAGAAAATTTATAAATGGTATCTAGTACTTTTCTACTCTATAACAACTCAGGAAAAACTAGAAATATGTTCCTTTACTGGTAAAAAAAAAAATCAACCTGCAGGCTAAGTCTAAGCATAAGAATTTCATACTAAATGATATCCATAGGGGAAAAAAATGAAAAAAAAAAACTGTGATTGACTGGAAACCGTGGTCTGTAATGAAAGACGCCTCACAAACCTCGCTTTTACATTTCCTACCACAAGAGATGAAATACATGCCACATGTCTAGGTCACAGATCTGAGGAATGTGATAGAGTTTGCAATATAATATTATTGACATTGATTTATTAATATTGATTTCTAAACTGTAAAACATAGACAACACTATTTTCTTTTTCATTCTTTCTTAAGCAGATCAAAGTAAAAATGGTGAATTATGGATGGTGAGCTGTCTTGGTTTTTGATAAAATATCAGCAGAGTGGTTTTTCAGTGTCATATTTCATCAACAGTAATTAATTGTCTTAAACATGTGGGTTCCACTAGCACTCATTCAATCACTTGCATTTAAAATATATTTAGAAAAAAGTTATATATAGAAGAAATAAAGGATGAAATTTAACATTGTATGATTCAACTTACTTGAAATAACTTTATTTATTATTTTAAACATGCAAAATTCAGATATAGAAAATTAGTGGTATAATTACTTTGCATCATGATATTATAATGTGCACATAATATAGTATAATCTAATGTGAATCCAATATAATATTTGGACTTTTTTCTAACAGTTTTTATGTTCTAAGGAAAAAGACTTTATTGATATTTCTGTCTCATGTTTCTAACTTTTCAAGAAATAAAATTATATGCACGTTGCTCTATCTTCAAAGATTCTGCAAAGCAGTAGTGTATCAAATAATATGTAAATAAACATAATTATTTTGTAAGAGTAAGACTTTAAAAATGACTGATAATAACATTAATTCTGTAAATTACTTAGAATCTCTTAATAATAAATATGTGAAAAAATAATAAATATATGTAATTATAAACAGTATAAATACAATATCATGCTATTAACTTTATAACTGGGGTTATATTAAGTTTTTATGGAATAAGATCTATCCTAGGTGAAAATATATTGCTGTTGTCATCCAGTGTCCACCTAAGTTGTTTTGATAATTTCCCTTCCCTCTTATAAACAACTATTTATACAACATATTTCTCAACCTTTATCCAAGTTTCATTTTTTGGTTCAATCAGGACCTACCTTCCTCTCTACTCCTGCCATATCCTGATCATCTTATGCTTCATTCCACCCATCCTGCCCTTTAGAGTTTGTACTTAAAGCTTTATCATTCTATAAAGCATCTTTCCTCAGTCAACAATGCATTCTGTTTCACATCCCATCTTGTTAAGGACTTACAGTCTATTGGTGAGCTCATGAACCATGCTCGCATGTTCATGCAGGTCAGTACTACAGTTCACTAGGTTGTAAACTACCTCAGGGAAATAGATTAATCATCGTATGTTTATGCCATCAGTGGCTAAAATAATGAATTTTTTCTAGGCACCTCTCTCTAAATATGTGCTGTTTAAAAATTGCAAGTCATATCTTCCTAAATGTCTGAAAGCGTTGTCTGTGGATAAAGAATTCACTTCCTTTGGGACCAGCAGATGGTATAATAGTTACATTGCTGGTTCCCACATAGTTGACCATGGTTCAAGCTCTGGACCCTGCAACTTAAAACTCACATTGGGCATGTGTGTTTGTGTGTGTGTATCCAAGAACCTGAGAAAAGAATTGAGGAGAAGGGAGTGCAGAGTCTCCATCCCCCCTGGGAGGGGTGGAGTCATTTCTTGCTTTCTGACTCTCTGATGAACAGACACACCCTATAACAAAAAATCTCTCTTAAACAAAAGAATTCACTTCCTTCAACAATAAAAGTAAGAATGTCAACTTGCACAGATTTTGAACTCTCTTCTATTCCATATTGCCTTCTTTTTGTACCAATATATGTAACTTTTCATATTGTTGCTATTTTCATCAACAAATATAAATATGGATTGATCTCTCTAAATAACCATAATTAATGTCACTATATAAATGAAATTAGTAACTTAGTTCAGTATAAAGATGATTTCAAGGAGCTCACATATGATATATTTACACACAAGACAAAATATCTGCTGTAAATATTTCTTGCAATAATTTCCTTTAGATTATGTGGAATAATTTGAAAGTATCTGGTGGTATGTAGTTGACTATCTTGAATCTTTGAAAATCTATCACCAAGAAATTAATTGAATGCTGTATAGTTACTCATAGTTGTTCTACTTATGTCATTAAGTCAACCAAACCTACTGGACCACAAAATGAACATTCTAGTTATTTGAGCAGACTCATCTGAATGGAAATGATTATGCATCGATCAAATCAGTTTCTCTAGGGCTTGACTGTTATGAGAATTGAAATGCTTGAACCCACCACATTTTTTGTTGATTCGTTAACTCTGTCCATCTAGTTGTTCTTTGTCAGAGAATTCAATGACTGAAAGACACTTTAAAAAGCAGCATATGTTCATTTCATTACACTTTATTCTGAAAACTTGAAGATCAGAATATAACATTGTTAGAATTTTCAGGCTAAGGAAACAAAAAAATGATAGCATCATAACAATTTCAAACAAAAAATCATATTTATTTATAATATGATTATTTTCAATACAACCTAGCATTAATATAATCTTTGCTTTCAATGAATAACAAAGAAAAGCTCATTGACTTTGTGTGTGTGTTTGTGTGTGTGTATGTGTGTGTGTGTGTGTGTGTGTTTGTGTTCACCCGAAATGTCTTTCTTTTAGATGTATTGTTAGCAGCTATAAATGAGATGTTTTGGAGGATTGGATATATCAAACTTTATCTAAACTAACTGGAACTAGCTATTTTACGAGGTACTCTCTTTTGGAAAAATAACAGGTGAAAACTAAATACATGTGAGATATAATTACATAAGGGTATCTTATTTTAAATTCCACTTCTTATTTTCAAAGTAACATATTTTAAAGATTTACAAATTTAACTTTCAAAATTTATTTCTTTCTGAGGTCATTATAAAGAAATTGCTTATATCTTATCTATATATCTATATATATAATCTTTCACCCAAAATCATCATTAATGTTAAAGCTGGAATAGAATCTAGTGATTAGCAAAATAATTTTATTAATTATAATCACAAAGAAAACAAATGATAGGAAAGTTTAAGCATCATTGAGCACATGTCCAAAAGCCACATAAACATATCTCTTTACTTCTAATTGCTGATTTTCTTTATTTGTTCTCAAATTACACTCCATACTTCAAGAAAGCATTTTACTTGAGAAAAATAGAAAAATAGCTTATATACTCTGACAAAACGTGTAATATGAACTTAAAATTATAGACTACAAAGAAAACAATTCTGTAAAAGAAAAAACAAATATATATAATATGTTATGTAATTCTCCATGGTTAAGAACAACAGATTTTATCCCCTGCAATAAGATTTGAAGATTTCAAAGCAAAGAAAGAAACAGTACAAGAGTCAAATTACTGGGACCAGCAGTTAGCGTAATGGCTATGTCGCTGGACTCCCATGTAGTCGACCATGGTTCGAGTCCCAGACCCAGTGGCTTAAACTCACACCAGGCGCGTGTGTGTGCGTGCCCAAGATCCCAAGAGGAGAATGGAGGAGAAGGGATTGCGGTGTGGCCACCCGTCCTGGGGGGTGATTTCCTGCTTTCTATCTCTCTGTCTCTCTCTGTCTGTCTTGTGAGCGCACGCGCCCTATAGGAAAAACCTCTCAAAAAAAAAAAAAAAGTCAAATTACTCAGAAAATTGAAAGAAGTTACTCATTGGAAGCAGTTCCTTGTTTAGTTTTATTTTTTTATTTTCATTATTCAGAGAGAAAATGTTCTCGATACTTTATAAATCATACACCCTGATAAAATCTTGAAATTGCTTGTATGATAAAATTAAATACAATGTAGAGAAGTTATCTGGGTCTGGATTTCATCATGTTTTTCTTTCTTTCTTTTTTTCTTTTTGAGAGATTTCTGCCATACTTATGTGCACACTTGTTAAAGAAAGAGAGACAGAAAGTGAGAAATCGTCCCCTGGGGGATGACAACATCACAATGCTCCCCTCCTCTATTCTCCTCCTGGGATTTTCGACATGATGGCATACATGCACGATGTGAATCTCAAGCTACCAGATCTGAGACTCAAACCTCAGTCAGTCATGTGAGAGTCCAGTGCCTCAACCACCAAAGCACCCACTGGCCCCTATTTTATTTTGTTTATAAGAATGAGGACCTGTCCATTGTCTTCACTTAGTAAATATTCAAGGAATTTACAGAATATACTAATTAATGTATATCCTTATATGAAAATTTAAGCTCAAATGCTAAAGAATAATTTAATCACATTAATTCTACAAAGAGGAATAGTAAAGGGACTTATGTATATTATAGTCTACAAATAAAATTTAAAAACTTTGAAAAGGCATACTGATTTAACCCTAAATGTGGGCAAGAAAATGACAAATACATATTTAGAATATTAGTTACACTTCAGAAACGAAATAGAAGATTGAGTTCTGCCAAATCAACGACAGTGGTAATCTGTTAATTGTCTGCTGATATAGTAACTGGTTCATAGCCATGTATTAAATTGTTACTGTTAAAATTAATACATCGATCTAGGTAATTACCTGTCTGTCTGAAGCACACTGCTTTACACGATATTCTATACAGACAAGTATATTAACATTTTATGATTTTTGTACAGATAAAACATGAGTTGCTATTAGCTGAGTTGAAATAATTTATTATAACATATTATTCTTTATAAAGCCAAGACATATTGGGAGACAATGAAGCACTTCAAATTATCAAGAAATAGCAGTCAGTTGGAACTGTTAGTAGATCAAAGGTGCTTTTGTTTATCCTGTCTATTAGATATCCATGCAATAATGCTTGTAAGTCAGACAGAGACAGAAATCCACAATGTTCATCGAAGTTTGAAGGTGATGCTATACCTTCTTGAGTCATAGTTCGTGAATTTACTTAAAGCTATGGATCGGAATGAGATCATGTGCCCATCATGACATTATCACGCAATGTAACTTCACTGTCCTAAAAATGCCCTGTGCTTAAATTATTTTTTCCTGCTTCCTTCCTCACCAGTCTCTGGCAATCACTGATGATTCTACTGTCTCAATTGTTTTGACTTTTCCAAAATGTTATATCATATACTGGAATCATAGAGTTATGTTGCCTTTTTAGACCAGCTTCTTTCATTCAGCAATGTACATTTAGATTGATCCATGTCTTTTCTGGTCATGATAGCCTGTTTCTAATTTATTGTGGAATAATGTCTTTAGTGCATCACACTCAATTTATTCAGTCACCTATCGAAAGACATTTTCGTTTTCATTACTTGTGTTTGATGAAAAACACAGCAAATTTATAATTTCTTCCTTTAGTCCCATAGGATATTTCTGTCATTTTATCTTTTTTTTTTTGAGAGATTTTTTGCTATAGGGCGCATGCGCTCGCCAGACAGTCAGAGAGAGACATAGAGACAGAAAGCGAGAAATCACCCCCCAGGGGGAATGGCCATACCCCAATCCCTTCTCCTCCATTTTCCTCTCAGGATCTTGGGCACGCACGCACACGCACCTGGCGTGAGGTTAAGCCACTTCGTCCGGGACTCGAACCGCGGTCGACTACGTGGGAGTCCAGCAACATAGTCATTACCCTGCTGGTCCCCTATCTTTAAACTATAAATAAACACATTGTTGTTGTTATTATCTTGAACACACTGTATTCTCTTAGATCAATTAAAAATGAGAAAATTAAAACTTTTATTATACCTGTATGTATTGCTTCTCTAGTACTCTTCATTTCTTTAAGTAGACCCATGTTTCTGATCTATGCCATATTCTTTCTCACTAACAAGGTTTTTAAAACATTTCTTGGATAGCAGGTCTACTAGCAACACATTTTTTTATTTATCTAATAAAATGTTTAACTTTCTTTATTCTTTGAATACTGCAGTAAAACAGTCATAACATAAAATTAAACATTTTGAGTGTAATTCATTACATTGAGGGAGTTTGCATTAATTTACAACCATTACAACTATATGATTTTAAAATTTTTTTATCATTTTAAACTAAAAGTCTGTAATTTATTAAAAAAAAGTAAAGCCTCGGGGTCAGCAGGTGGTCTAGTGGTTAGGGCTCTGGAGTCCCACATAACTGGTCACAGTTCAAGTCCAGGATGCTGAGCACATGTGCCTGGATGCTCAGGAGGAAAATGGAGAAGAAGGGATTGCAGACTGGTCTTCCACCCAGAGGGATGATTTCTCACTTTCCTTCTCTCTGTCTCTCTTCTTCCTGGTAGGTGCATGTGCCCAATAGCAAAAACCTAAATAAAAAGGAAAAATAAGCAAGTCCTCATAACCTGCTCCTAGTCCTTGGTAAGCACTATTTCATTTTTCCTATTAATTTGACTATTTTAGATAACTCATACAAGTGAAATCATGCGTTATTTGTCTCTTCATGTCTGGTATTAGGTTTTCAAGGCCAATCTATGTTGTACTATGTATAAAAATTGTATTCTGTTTTCTATTTTTTCTTTTTAGGTTGGATAATATCCTATTGTTTTTATGTGGCACATTTTTATTCATCTGTCGATTGACATTTAGTTTTTTTTTTCACCTTTTAGATATTATAAAAAATTTTGCTTTAAACATTAGTGCACAAAAATCTGTTCAAATTCCTGCATTCAATGCTCTAGTGAATATGCCCTCAAGTGGAAGTCAAGGCGATGTGGTAATTTTATGTTTTGTCATTATTGCTGTCATTGAGAAACCACCATACTGTTTTTCATCATTTTACATTCCCAGGGGCAAGGCACCAGAGTTACAACTCCTTCACATTTCCACCAACATCTGTTATGCTTTTAATATTTATTATTAATATTTGTTTAAAGAGAAACCATTCAAGTGGTATTGTACCAAGATTTTGATTTGTATTTTTTTTTTTTTTGAGACAGAAATTTTTGCTATAGGGTGCATGCACTTACCAGAGAGACAGAAAGAAACAAAAAATGAGAAATCACCCCATAGTGGAGATGGTCATGCCACAATCCCTTCCCCTCCATTTTCCTCTCCGGATCCTGGGCATGCATGCATCACCTGCCTGGTGTGCGTTTTAAGCCAGTGGATCTGGGATTCAAACAACAGTCAACCATGTAGGAATCCAGCAATGCAACCATCATGCTATCTGCTGGTCTCTGATTTGTTTTTCTAATGACCAGAGAAGCATGTAAAGCTGAGCATCTTTACACATGATTTTTAGTCATTTGTATATCTCCTTTGGAGATATGCCTATTTGAGCCCTTTGCCTATTTTGAGTTAAGATGTTCATTGTTTTGTTGTTGAATTGTAACAGTTCTTTATTTACGTAGTCTACATTTGATATTTTATAAAACAGTTATATAATTTTTGTATATATTTATTGAGCTTGTGGATGCAGGTTCACTATTTTGATGTAATTTGATGCATGAAAGATTTAAAATTTGATAAAGTAAAAGTTAGCTTTTTTTTTTTTTTTTAGTTTCTCCAGAGGGAGTTTACACTCACTGAGGAGAGAAAGTGAGAAAAGAAGAAAGCATCCACCTTGAGAGATGGTACACCATAATTCATTCCCCTCTATTTCTTTCTCTTTTCAGCATTTTTGGCATTCACAAACATGTGCCTGGCTTGTTTCTCAGCCCTCTGGAACTGGGGTTTGAACCATGTGGGATCCAGCTGCCTTAACTACTTTACCTCTGGCTGCCCTCCTTATGGTTCTTGTAGGAGTTTTACATTTTTATATTTAGATTTTTGTTCTATTTTGAGTTAATTTTCTATATAGTGGAAGATATGGGTTCATCTGCACTCTTTTTCATGTGGATATCCAGTTTTCCAAGCTTCTTTTCCCCATTTAATGGTCTTGGCATGCTTATCAAATATCATTTGACCACATTATAAAACCTTTTATTTCTCGGCTCTCTGTTCTACTTCAATATTATATTCCTCCTTTTGTGCCAGTACTGTAGTGTTGTGATGTCTTTAGCTTTGTTGTAAGTTTTAAATTCAGAATGTACAAAGAGTTCAACTTGGATTATTTTTCTTTAGTGATTATTTTCACTATTTGGGATCCCTTAACATTTTTGGAGCAGTTTTAGAATGAGCTTTCATATTTCTGTAAGATTTATTAAAGAATTGGTGTTACTTTATCTTTAAATGTTTGATAGAATTCACCTGTGAAGATTTCTTATCTAGGCCTGCTCTTGATTGGAATAGGAATTTTTTAAGTTCATTATTTATTTTTTAAGCAACAGAAAGAGAGAGACAAAGAGAAAGAGAAAGAGAGAAATAGCACTTTCTCCTGGGTTTTAATACTGTAATTCATTCCTAGCTTTCAGGCAGCAGTGGATCATGGGCAAGCACATACCCTGTATACTCGGAGTGCTGTCTCTGCATTCGAACTGGGAACTTCCCACACAGGATTGCCCCACATTTCTCCACTGCACCACCATCTGCTTCCCTTGGCTGAGAGCATTTTGATTAAGAATTTTTTTTGACTAAAAATCTGTTTGGATTTCCTTTCTATTTCTTCACAATTCAGTATTAATAGGTATTCTGTTTCTAGACCTGATATTTGTATTAGTGTTGGCCATTCGTTTTGGAAAATTGCCAGCTCGTAACCTGTTTAGCTCTCTTTTATTCTTGTAGTATCCCCTTATTTCCTTTATTAAAAAACTACACTATTTTTGCTGGTCCCACTGTTCTTGGATATTCTGCTTTTTATTCTATTTTTTTTGCATTTTTAATATATTTCTGTCAATGTATATTCAAGCCCTGTAATTATTTCATTAGTCATTATTGGTATAACTAATAAACTCCCCAAAACATTTTTTTCTGTTATAATTATTTGATTTTTAGCATTTTCTTTTCTTTTTTTAAATTTTCTTATAGTGTTACCCTCTCTGCTTTCATACCCATCTGGTCTTGCACAATGTCCATTTTTTATATTAGAAAACTTAGCATATTAATTATAGCTACTTTATTTTGAATTTTATTGGGTCTTTGGAAAAGTTATGATGCCTTTTTGCACAAACATATAGAAAAAAGTACATTATGACATTTCTGATGAACCAGTATATTGGGTTTTGGCTAAGGTACAGAAGCTTGGAGAGAGAGATACAGAAAGAGTGAAGTTAGAAATTACCCCCTAGACAGAAGGTCTATGCCACAATCTCTTCCTCTCCATTCCCCTGTTGGGATTTTGGGCACATGTACACATGCACTCAGCATAATTCTCAACCTGCCAGGTGTGGGACTTCAACCACAGTAGGCTGTGTGGAAATACAGTGCCTTAACCACCACACCTCTTGGTAGTCCCAATCATGGTTATTTTAAATTGTAAGTCTTTATTTTTTTAATTATTTATTTAATTTAATTTATTTATTCATTTATTTTAATTTGACCAGAGAGAGAGAGAGAGAAAGTGAGAAAGCAAGCCACTGGGTCCAGGACTCAAACCGTGGTTGGCCATGTGAGAGTGTCCAGCGCCTTAGCCACTATGCCACCTGCTGGTCCCACAAGTCTTTATTTTTAAAAATTCTATTAAGATAATTATTTTGGTATAGAAAGTGTGTACTTACTGGAGAGACAGACAGAGATAGAAAGCAAGACATCACCCCCCTCCACCACCACCAGGAGACATGGTCATGCCTCAAACTCTTCTCCTCCATTCTCCTCTTGGGATTTGGGATTTAGGACACATATCCATACACACTCAGCATGAATTTTAAGTCACCAGGTCTGGGACTTGAACTGCGGTTGACTACATGGAAGTCCAATGGAGAAACCATTATGCCATCTGACGGTCTCTGCTTTGTATCTTCAAGTATTCTCTTTTTTTTTTTTTTTCTATATTTTAAAACCTTTTTACCATGCTTATTGGTAAGGGTTCCACAGAAAAACAGACCAAAGAGAAACAGAGAGAAAAATGCCTACAATTTCTTTGAGTATTCTCATTTTTCTTTTTCTTTCTTTTTTTTCTTTTTTGCTTTCTTTCTTTCTTTTTTTTTTTTGTAATAAAGATTTTGGCTTTAGGGTGCATGTGCTAGCAGTAGAGAGAGAGAGAAAGATAGAAAGATGGAAAATGATAAGTCACCTTCCTTGGGGGTGGCCACGCCTCAATCCTGTCTCCTCTATTCCCGGGATCTTGAGAATGCACATCGAACATGCATACACAACCAGCATGAATTTCATGCCATCTAGATCTGGGGTTCAAACTGCAGTTGGCCACATGGGAGTCAAGCAACATAACCACTATGCTATCTGCTGACTGAGTATCCTCATTTTTGTTTTTGTCCTTTTTTTTTTTTTTTTTTTTTAGAGTTTTTTGCTATAGGATGCATGTGTGTGCTCACCAGAGAGACAGAGGGACAGAAAGCGAGAAACCATCCCCACCTTCCTAGGGGGGATGACCAAGCTACAATCCCTTCTCCTCCATTCTCCACTTGGGATCTTGGGTATGGACGCACATGCACCCAACCTGACTTTAAGCCACTGGGTTCGGGAATTGAATCAAAGTGGACTACATAAGAGTCCAGCAACATAGCCATTACACCAACTGCTGGTGTCCTTTTTTGTCTTTTTGTTTTGCTGACATTTTTAACCAGGTGTTGAGTTTTGCAATTTTTTAGCTGTATTCCACAAGTATATAGAAGCCTGTTAGATGTGCTGGTAAGGGGTAGGTTCTAAATCCTAGAGTTCTGTTACAACCTGTTAGCAAGCCTTTGCCTCTGACCGTGACCCTCACAAGTGCTTCTCATTCCCACTCCCATAGGTGGGACAGGAAGACTAAAGGTTGCAGTAGTGAGTGTCCTTTCACTCAGATCAGTTAGTTAATTGAAAATTCCAAGCATTTTATGCTCTGATAAAACAAATTATTTCAACTGTAATCCTTAGTTATGAGTGTATAATAATCTGGGTATATTTTGCAATGGTTACTTTCTTTCCTCTGACTGGAGGTATAGTAGGATTTTCTTCTGAGGTCCTCCCTGAGTACTTGGTGAGGTTCTCATAGGTGAGAAAAAAATGAAGTGTGTGGTCTTCTACCCACTACTGCTCTCCTGGAGTTTTTATCTCTCATACGAGTCCACAATGAAACACCTGTGTTTTTTTTTTTTAAATAGCTATACATTAGTTTTACTTATTTATTAATTTAATTTGACCAGAGAGAAACAAACACAGAGAGAAAGAGGGGGAGAAAGTAAGAAAGCAAGCTGCCAGGTCTGGGACTCAAACCATGGCTGACCATCTGGGAGTCCAATGCCTTAACCACCATGCTACCTACAGACCCTAAAGAAGCATTTAATTTTAGGTATCATCATTATTATGTTTTAAAGTTTGGGCCCATGTGCTCACCTGAGAGAGACAGAGGGAGAGAAGAGAGAAAGCCAAGCCACCAGGTCTAGGATTTGAACCACAATTGACCATGTGAGAGTCCAGCACCTTAACCGTGATGCCACCTGCTGACCCTTGTAATGGTTAATTATAGTTTCTATCCCTACCAGGGTTGGTTCCAGCAGGAGTAACTGCTGTTACATTTCTGTTCCTGGTGAGCTGTGATTCTCCGTATTTACATGTCTTTGGTTTTTGAATAAGGTATTTGTCCTGTGACCTCAATTCTCTTTAGATTTAATAAAATCTTTGATTTTTCGTTTGATCACTTTTTTTCTGGTTGTGAGGATGGGAGTAACAACTTCCCAGATATCTGCATGTTGTATAAGAAACTAGATATGAAAACTACTTATTTTAAGTTTTCTCTTTTTAACAAAGTCAGTTTCAAATTAATAGACTCATCTGTGTCTGTGTCTTTGGACTATTTATTTTTTTGTTTTTCTCAGTTTCTATTTCTTATTACTTATTTATGTATTTATTTATTTTTTGGAGAGGTTTTTGCTATAGGTGTGTGTGCTCGCCAGAAGAACAGAGAGAGACAGAGAGACAAAAAGCAAGAAATCACCTCCCTTGGAGGATGGCCACAACACAGTCCTTTCTCCTCTATTCTCCTCCTGGGATCTTGGGCACGCACGCACATGCGCCTGGTGTGAGTTTAAGCCACAGGTCTGGGACTTGAATCATGGTCGACTACATGGGAGTCTAGTGACATAGCCATTACGCCAACTGCTGGTCCCCTCAATTTCTATTTCAATGGCAATATCAAATTGGTTTATTAACTATAAATATGTAGTATATATTATACAATCAAGACATTGACTCAAAAAATTAAAAAAAAATAAATTGACTCAAGAGCTGGCATCATAGCCTGGTGGTTAAGGCAGCTGGATCCTACATGGCTGACTGTAGTTCATATCCTGGCCCTAGTAGCTTGAAAAATATGCTGAGTGTGTGTGTGTGTGTGTGTGTGTGCACGCACACTTCAAATATTAACAGGATGGAGAAATGGAAGAAAAGAAATTGTGGCATGAATACTCAAATGGAGGGTGCTTTCTTCTCTCTCTCTCATGTGAACATACATGCCCTCTGGCAAATATAAAATAATAATAATGATTAATTGTCTCTTAATTATCCTGGCTTTTTAAAACCTTAACTAGCTCTTTGGTTAATTTTATCTTTCAAATAACTTTGTACCCTGTAAAATTTTATAAAAAATTCTGTTGGTAACTGAAATTGTATTAAACTTATGGATTTTTATAATAGTAATATAAATACATTAAGATGTGCATTCAGCTATCTACATGAATTCCTTTTTAAACTAATCTATTGTGTATTTTTTTAAATTATGTTGTTTTTGTAAATTTCTAAGTGCATTATGAAAAGCATTTGCAATTTTTTTGTCGTTATCCTGAATGGAAGGTTTTTTATTATATGTAATGGCTTAGTGCTGGTTTGCAGGGAAAAACTATGTATTGATTTTTGTTTGTTGACATTATATCTAGTTCCCTTGTGGAACTCTCATCTTACAGCTAATCACTTGCCAGTTGATTGCCTTGGGTCCTCTGGTTAGAAAATACAGACTTCTGCAAATAATAAAATGCCCCTGATCACCCACACACAAAATCTTCTATGAAATCTGTAGATTGAACCACACAAGAAGATAACTACACTCTTGTAACTTTTCATTGCCTAACTACACTCTTGTAACTGTTCACTGCCAGCACAAACTTCCCTGGGCTGTGCTGCACATATCTGTGAGGTTTTAGGAAGAAAGAAGAAGGCACCAAGCATCTCCTCCTTAATTCAAGGATATTTAGTTCATTCTGCCTTATTTCCATGACGGTCATGGTCCATCATGTCCATCATCATATTTAAATTCCTTTTTGTTTATTCATTTGGACGGACATCTTTATACTCTCATCCTAGGACTCCTGCTCAACTAAATCCTTTCATCATGCCTATTTTAAGTCATCCGCTCCAAAATTATCAAATATTCCTTCCTAACTCCTTATCTTACTTTTGGAACATATATTCACCTCCCTGTTTGGTCAAATCTTTTTAATCTCTGACAAATTCTCCACATTTACTCTGACTCGTTCTCTAAATAAATGAGTTTCACCACACATCTATCTTTTGAATATTCCCTGATCTAAATTTGATTTCCTCATTAGTTTTTCTTATATATATGCTTCAGTGTAGTTTTCCTACTTTGGAAACAACATTAGTGATTACAATTGTGTTTTCCTAAATGAGACTGTAAAATGGTAAAAAATCACATCTGTTTACTTCACTTTGTAGACAGAGACTGGTTCGTGGAAATGTATACCTTGGAAAAGTACATCTGCTAATTTGATCTGACTTTATTATTTATCTCTCATTTGTTACTAGAATAAATATCAATGCATTTGCTAAGGACATAATTTTCTTGTACTAATTTTGACGACTAAGGTAATTGTGGCTTTTCATACTTTTTTTTGTAGAGCTTTTTGTTTTTGTTTTTGTTTGTTTTGTTGTCTGCCTTAGGGCATGTGCACTCATCAGATAGAGAGAGAAAGACAGAGACAGTGAGAGGAAAAGTGAGAAATTACCCCTTGGGGGGATGGCCACACTGCAGTCCCTTCTCCTCCAATTTCCTCCCAGGATCTTGGATATGCACGCACACACACCTCATGTGAATTTCAAGCCACTTGTCCAGGACTGAAGCCACGGCTTGCTGTGTGGGAGTCCAGCATGTACCGCCACACCAGTACCTTTAGATATAGACTAGTAGAAGTTGCTTCTCAGAAATAACTGTTACTTTGACATTTGATATTCATCTCCTGCCTGTATTACTTGAATGTATAACAACATAACTAATACTATATTTTTGCAATTTAAATGAAATAAAATCATGAATCTCAATAGTCTATAATAATACAGTCTGAAATTAAAATATGCTCTTATTTCTAAAATACAGGATCTAAAACTTTAGTCAGAGGGGAAAAAAAAAAGATTTAAATGCATAAGTATAACAACCAAAATGTTTGCAGTAATAGACTATCAGGCTGTAAATTATCAGGAGAAAATAGGGAAAAAAAATGTCAGGAAGTAGTTAGTCATAATCCTCCACAGAAGTTTATGAGAGGTATGATGAGTCCTACTAGTCTAATTAATAAATCACTTGCTGTAACAATGCTTTTGAACTGAGAAGTATAAAAAACAGTTTTTACAGTCTTTATCACATTATTCTTGTTTGTTTGTTTGTTTTTTGGAGAGGTTTTTGCTATAGGGTGTGAGCGCTTACCAGAAAGACAGAGAGAGACAGAGAGACAGAAAGTGAGAAATCACCCCCCAGGGGGGATGGTCATACTACAATCCCTTCTCCATTCTCCCCTCGGGATCTTGGGCACGCACGCACATGTGCCCGGCTTGAGTTTAAGTCACTGGGTCTGGGACTCGAACTGTGGTTGACTACATGGGAGTCCAGCAATATAGCCATTATGCCAACTGTTGGTCCTAATTCTTATGCTTAAGTATATGCCCCCAAACTCATTGCAACTTAGTTTAACTGACCATTTCTGAATATACAGACTTCTCCATTCTGGTTTCTGACAAGGACCCTGAAGTGTCCACAAAACAGGACTTCCTGCTTTTCTTTTGGGCTTCAGAGCCAATTCTCTAAACACCAATCAGAGTGATCCTTTAAAAAATAAAATATAATTATCTTTCTCTTCCTCAAACCCCATAATTGACTACCCATAACACTTAAATTAATATCTAAAATGCTAATTATAGTTTATTGGACTTTGTATGTTCTGACTCTTGGATAACTTTCCAACTTCATTTTCTTTCACCTCACTCTATTTTTCCTGTTTATTCTCTTAAAAAGCAACTTCTATTGCCCTCTTCCTCATCCTCTAGTTATTTAATGCATTTTACATTTTCTTAAAACACATCAACCAGCATTATATCTGGCGTGCTTTTTTTTCACTAAATTAAAAGCTTCAGAAGAACTTGGCTTAATCAATATCCTAGCTTCTAGATCAGTACCTGAAACATAATGATGTCCAATAATCATGGGTTTAATGACTGAGTAGATAAATAAACTGTCACAATTTGCCTTAATAGCAGAACATAATATGGACTTTAATCTCATTAAATTCTCTCTTAAACTTTAACATGATAAAATTAATCAATATGAAAATAAAATTTTAAAAATTAATCAATATGGGAAATATTAAGGAGGGAGACTATAATGTGAAAGTAAAAATGGAGCAATAATTATTGTATGATTTGAAATTTGTGAAGAAAGTGGGAAGAGCGAAAGTAAGTTATTATGTGCCTAATTATGAAACATAATAACTGAAAGAAAATAGAAGGAACATAAAGACTACACAGGAAGACATACTCTGACTGTGATCGATATAGTACTTGCTTTTTGTCTTTGCCTACTGATTTTTAATCAAGGCTTTTTTTAAATGGACTTACAAAATTCATTACAATAATGTCCATTGGCTCCTAAGTTCTGTATCTCTCCTTTAATATATGGATAAAAAACCGTGATTACTAGTGATTAAAACAATTTAAAGTTGAAAGTATAAAAAAGTGTATTAATAAATAGTTTTACAGATATTTACTAACAAAAATTGTCAAATTATGTCACGAAGAAAGGAAGTCATGGAAAATTGTTCAATATAATGAAGAAAGTATAAAGAATCCCATGCTTAGTAAATTACGCTTGGCCATGACCATTTTCAGGTTATTTTCTTTACTTAATGACTCATTCATTTAAGTAGCCAAGCTAAATAAATACGTTGTGCAGAGGATTCTGATTAAAATCCTTAAATCATTTCTGCTCCAACACACTTGATAACTAGTTTTGCAATTTTGTGTCTGTCTTGGTTATGTTCCCAGCAGGTTATTAACAATTAATTAGCAATACTTCTCAAATGTATCTGTGCTAGTCTACTAATTGCAGGGCAGGATAATGGAATTTCCCTTTGTAAACAAATTGTAATCATGATCATTTGTTTCAGTGAAAGCAATACGAATTTTCCATATATTTGTGTTGTTACTTAGATTTACAGCCAAAAGGCATAAATTGTATTTATGAGTATTGGATGAAGCTGTTTGTAACTTACGCAGCCAATATTAAGATCACAATCTTGGACAGCACCATCTCATTTTTACCCTGTCTGCATCTTATTAATTAGTAAAAAGAATGTACTGCATGCTTTGTGTATGTGTGCATGTGGGCATGTGCACATGTGTATTTAAGTTGATGACTCACAAGAAAATCTTGGCAGAACTTGTTTAGATTAGCGATTCTGATTGCACAATAAGCATAGTTTTTATCAAGAAATGTAATGTTTTCTTTTAAAAATTACTTTGTGTTTAAACCTACTAGGTTAAAATTGTAGTCAAAATGACAAATATTTTAGTACTTGTATTCTCCCCTATATTTTTTGTAACTCCTTATTCTAGTTTTGCTCTGTTTCTAGCTGTGACCATATCTCCCTATGCTTTACATTCTACTTACATTCTTGGGATACTTAAACTGGCATTACTCTTTGGTATTTCCTAGTCCTGTCACCTAATTTTATAGTTGAGAAAACTCAGGATCAGAAAAGATAATTCAAATTTTGAAAAGTCATTGTAACAGATACAATAGATTGACTCACTTATATATAACCCAGACTTTCTAGTGTGCATTCTTGGAGGACAGAGGTGGAAAGATAAAAATTAATCTCTCTTGCTTAAACAATTTATGTGTTTAGATTTACCTATTCAGTCTAAATAAATACAGAAAGAGGTAGTGCAAAAATCACACATTTTAGTAGTTTATATTATAAAAAATTCCAAACCCTTTAGAGTCTAAAGGTTAAATAACTTAAGGGTGAGAGAGCGAGAGAGAGTGAGAAAGTAAGCAAGCCTCCAGGCCAAGGACATAAGCCACAGTCAGCCTCGTGGGAGTCTAGTACCTCAGTCACATGCCACCTGCTGGCCCCACACTTCTTTCTTTAATTAGCTTAAATTCCAAGCTTTGTATTATAGCCACTCTTTTCCATACATCCTTAACTCAATAGAGATCATTTTATTTTTTCATACACTTGTGTGAATTGATATAACCTTCATGAAACCCTCAAATTTGAACAATAACATAGAAAACATTAAATAAATACAAATTACTACAGCTTGAAATGAGTACTTGTGAACATTCCTTAAAAATGAAATTAATATACAAATGAACACCAAAAATTAAAAATAAAAATACACTTGTAGCATTTTCATATGTATTTTCCACGAACTTTTTGAAGATCCTGTGTGTGTATTATATATACATATTTTAATATACATGCTTTTGTATATATTTTTTCAAGTGTTTTTAAAAAGGAATAGATCAGTCACATCATACTTTTGTACATTTTCCACTGGCCCTTACTGATGATGTGGCTATAGCTAGCTTTAAGGAGGATGACTAATGTATTTCCTGGTTGAAAAACACTTTCAGTACACAAACTGACAATGAAGAAATGAATAGATTTTGGTAAACAGGCATTCTTACTATAACATCTAATAAATAACTTGTTAAGTTATAATCAATTACACTTTGTACTGTTTTTGTGCTTTTACATAATCATATTAATCTCCTCTATAATGTAAAACAGGTGTTATTAATGATCTGGCATTCCTTTGTATTCATGGCACTATTATATGGTAGGTTACCATTATAGTAGGGTAATTTGGGGTACTGATTCTTTTCTACACCTTTATCTACCTTTATTAAGGATGTCCTAAGTGTGACTAACAATTTATTGTTTAAATATTCTACCCATATTTATACTAAATACCTTTAGAGAAGTTTATTTTTCAGAAACTAAATGACCCCATTTATAGAAGATGCTTATAAAATTCATATTTAGCAAAAATCATAGTTTTAGACTTTTGCCCAGCCTCTGTGGTATGGTTGATAGTGAGTACACTGGCAACTACTCAATTTATATCCCTGGGCTGGTGGCCCTGAAAACACTGTACACAAGTACTTGTGCCAGGATCATGGTTGGCTGGAGTATTACCTAAAGGGGATTGTGATGTGATCAAGACCTGTGGAAGGTGTTTCCTTCTCTCTCTTATTCTCACTCTCATATGTGCATAGGCACTCTATCAGGAATGAGAAAAGAGTTCATCATAAGTGGAATTAAAGTATAAGTTTATTTTTACAAAGAAATAAAAGTTTTATTCCCAACGGATCATGTGCATATGATCTAGAGAGAGAGATAAAAGGACCCTTCACAGGACCTTGTCATGCCACAATCTCATTCCTCTTGTCCTCCAGCCTGCCCAGTGTGTTTTTCAGGCCTACCAGGTTGGGGATTTGAGCCACCATTGACATGTGGCTTCCAGCTTTGCAGTCCAGCACGCTCTACTAACTATGCCACAGAGACTGGGCCTGAACTATAATTGGAAAATGAATTTAAATTACATCATAATATGCTCAGGAAAGTATATCCAAACAATTGTAATGGAATTTTGCATCTTGGGAATATTACTGTAAGGGCAGATATAGTTTGCTGTATCTGACAGAACACGGTTTATTGTGCTTACTACATTTATTTACTATAAATACAACATAGTTCTTGTTTCTTCCTGGCAGTGTTTTCCAACCTTGTTGTCAGTTGTTTTCCAACCTTTGTTAAGTTTGCCTTCAGTTATTTTTATACATTTTTACTTTAGTCATTAGTTTCTTCCAAGAACAAAAGAGAGGCAGAGATAAAGACAAAGAGATAGGACCCCAAACAAGATGTCAATGCCATGATAAATTCCAGCTTCAGCCAGCTTCAGATCATGAATATGTATGGCATACTCAGAGAAGTCCCAACATGAATCCAAAACCTCATGCAGAGTGTTAAATTTTACCACTGCATCACCATCCAGACATATTTTTCTTAAACATACACAAAGAATATGTTTATTCTTGTCCTTTACTTTTTCCATTGTGTTGTATCCTTTCATTAGATGATGGTGGGAAATACCAGGAACACAGAACCAGCAGATGGTGTGATGATTATGTTGATGAACTCAAAAGTAGTTGACAGTGGTTCAAGCCCCAGACCTGGCGGCTTAAAACCCACACCGGGGGAACCAGCAGTTAGTGTAATGGCTATGTTGCTGGACTCCCACGCAGTCGACTGCAGTTCGCGTCCTGGACCCGGTGGCCTAAAACTCTCGCCAGGCACGAAAGGAGAATAGAGGAGAAGGGATTGTGGCATGACCACCCCCCCTGGGGGGTGATCTCTCGATTTC
>NW_006160179.1:1530802-1540993 GCF_000334495.1 Tupaia belangeri chinensis
GGGAGAGCCCCAAACCCCAAAAGGAAAAAAACCCCCCCCAAAAAAAAAAAAAAAAAAAAAAACTCACGCCAGGCATATGGGCATGCATGTCCAAAATCCCAAGAGGAGAATGGAAGAGAAGGGATTGTGGCATGGCCATCCCCCCTGTTGGGGGGAGGGGTGATTTCTTGCTTTTTGTCTCTCTGGCAAGCACATGCACCCTACAGCAAAAATCTCTCTCTAAAAAAAAATAATAAAAAATAGTAGGAATGTAAAGGGTTAAAGAGAATTCATAGAATGGTTTACTTTGCATATTCACCAAACTCTCAGAATAGAATGGGAACAAGAAAATAGTAAGGGGCTAAAGGAGATTTGGGTCACATATTTTGTATAAACGTAGATTAAAGAAAGGACCCTGGGATGAGACTGAGTATGCTTGTGTCTCTTGGCACTGGCCCATTCTGTCTGTGGAATGTATCTCTGTGTCTCTCTTAATAAACTTCATGGTCAACAACTTGTTTCTTTGTCCATCAATCTTTGCTCTGATGGAAAAACACAGATACATATTTGCTAACACTTTGAGAATTTTTTCTTCCTTGGGTTACATACTTTATTTTTTCAAAAAGCCTATATAGATGACACATTTCTAGACTTGTATGTCTGAAAATTGTTTTATTTGGTATAGAAGTCCCAGTTAAATATTTGTCTTTATAGTTATTTCTTAATTTTCCTTCTAAAATTATCATTTCTAGGACACATCTGATATCTATGTGGTTCTCTCTTTCTGATGAGTTTGACTTCTTTAAATGTTTGTCTAGTTTTTAACTGACTCTTTAAACACATGTTTAAATGTTTAATGTTCCTGTATTCACTATGGTGTGTTTAAAATATTCTGTTTTGTAATTGGTAGACTTTTATTTTGTAGAATGCTTTTATGTTTTTTTTTTTTCCATATGACCAATGTCGAATTATTTTTTCTTCAAATATTGCTTCTCTTTTTTTCCCCTTTTTAGGACTTTTTATTTTCTATTGTATCATAGATGTATTTTGGAACTTATGGATTTATTCTCAATTTCTCTTTACTTTCAGGCTCCATTAAAGAAGAATTCATAACACGATTTTCATTTTTTAATTACCGCAGCTCTTTTCACATTGCAGTGCAATTCAAATATTATAGATATAAATAATTGTATGGCTTTTTATGTATATGCTCTTTATGTAACCTTGCTATGTGGATCTTTTTTATTCCTATTAACTAATGATAGCCATGCTAAGGATTTTTATGTCAAATTCCCAGGCTTTCTATGTGCACCTAGAGATACACACTAGGATTGCAACTGCTTTTCTAATTTATTTTTCTTTAGTCAGGGCCTTGTTCTGTCACCATTCTCTTACCTTATTCTTTTGAATAGCTAGATTACTGGTGCATGCCAAGGCACTCAACTTTCAGAGTGTTCCAGAAACTGAACTTGAGCCTCCCACATGCCACATGGCCTTATCCTGTAGAGCAGTAGCATCTTCTCATCGTGCCACATGGCTTGGCCACTGGTGCTTTTCTTTCTTTCTTTCTTTCTTCCTTCCTTCCTTTCTTTCTTTCTTTCTTTCTTTCTTTCTTTCTTTCTTTCTTTCTTTCTCTTTCTTTCTTCTTTTTTTTTTTCTTTTTTATTTTTCTTTCTTTCTTAGAGGTTTTGCCATAGGGCAACAGAGACAGCAGAGTGAAAGTGAGAAATTACTCTCCAGGGTGGGGCGGATGGCCATATCATAATTTCTTCTCTTCTATTCTCCTCCCAGGATTTTGGACATGCATGCACATGCACCTGGAGTGTTTCAAGACAGACAAAAGGTCTAGGACTTGAATCATGGTTGACCATTTGGAATCCACATCATAACTATCTGCTGGTCCCCGACTGCTGTTTTTCTCTGATGAAGCTGCTGCCTCCATTTCAGTAACCAAAGTAAACATACTACTTTTAGCTTATGTTCTTCCTCTGTGTTCTGACTTCTATTACTATGTGTCCTGAGCATTAATCTTTGATCTCTTTTGCTAAACTTCTGCAGAGTTCTCAGGGTTACAGAAATCTTTATACCCTCTGGATCAATGTCCTATTTTTTAGAACAACTAATTATTTTTTGATAGCTTTAATATTTGATAGGATTTTTACACTATTTCTAAAAATGTTTTGTGGAGAGAGAAAGAGTTTGGGATATTTTCAGTTTGCACACATAAAACTGGGCATTCTGTTCAACTTCTTTTGATAATAAATTCCATCCATTGTTTTCTAGTCCTATGAAACTTTTAATTTTTTCATAAATTCTATTTCTAAAAAGAAGTAACCACCTTGATATAACTATAGACATTGTCATATTTTTGTGTGTCCTTTAAATTTATGTATTTCGGTTTCCTCTTCCATTTAGCTGGAAAATAATGCTCCAGAAAATGAGTCAAAAAACATTATCTATCAGGATGTAATTTGGGGCTGTCGCCAGAAAAACTAAAGGAAAATGAATAAATAAATTGCAGAAAATGGCAGTTGTGATTTTAAGAAATGCACAGTGAATCTTAAAAATGTTATGTAATAGAGTTTTCAATATGAATTGCAGCCAGTTATTCTTTTAAGGATTACTTAAATCCAGTATCAAAAAGTTACAGGGTAGAATCATGTTGCTTATGAAACTGAAGTCTATTAAAAACTACAATCCCATGCCACCATGAAATACATGATGAATAAAATATTTCTTTTGCATAAAATTTTGAACAGCTTTATAATAGAATGATTTTTAAAATAAGTTTAGTCTATTTTTAAGTAAGTATTTAATGACAATTCGTAATGTACAAAATTTATCTTCAATTGACCAAAATTAATATTTTATAACTGGGTAATACCCAATAATAAAATGAATTAATTTATAAGTTCAAATATGTTGTGCTGCTTTTCCCATAATATTTTTACAGTTTTTAAAAGAAAGCTTACTCTATTTTTTGCATGAAGGATGTGGAATAGAAATCTGTTTAGAATTATCTGTGGACTATTTATTAGAGACAGATTATGGAGTTTTATGTCAATTTTCCTAGGTGGTTTTATATAGTACACATATTTTAAACCTGCTAAACATTAGTCAAACTATCGAAGAAGAATTAAAATAAACTGTAGGCTCCTTTACAGACAGACTTCTCCTCAATCGTACACATGCAGATACACATCCAGATGAAAGAAATATCTAACTGTAAGACTAGAATATAGAGATACTGTATTTAAAGTCAATATATTTTTGAAAACCAAATATAAGAGAGATAGTTGAAGACAATTTTTATTATTAAATTGCATTTTGAAATTAAGCATCAAAATTGAACACTTCGTATTAAAATAAAAGTTTGAGAAGATGAAATAGAATAAGTCACTAGGCAAAATTAAGTTCTGCAATTGTCTCCCAATATAATTTCTATTGAATATTCTTTTATATTTATTTATTTCTACATTTTAATTCACGATAGAATGTAGGCACCTACGTGTGTTGGGGGAGAGCATGAAAGAAAGAGAGAGATGAGCTCCATGTTTTCCAACCATTGTTATCATGTATGAATTGATTTCTCTTCATTTAACTTAGAACAAAACTGTGAAATCATTCTAGTTTCTTGAGCAGCACATGACTCTTACCCTCAGTTACTTATACTTAGAATTGCTTTTATATTTACTATATGGCCTTTTCATATTCACTAAGTCATATGAAATATAGTTTTTCAGAGGTTTATGCCTTAGGGAAAGTGTGCTTGCCAGAAAGTGGCAGAGACAGCGAGAGGGAGAGTAAGAAATCACATCTCTCCCCGTCCTGAGGGGGTGGGGAAATGACCACACTATAATCTCTTCTAGTTTATTCTCCTTCAAGAATCTTGGGAATGCACAAACATGCACCCAGCATGATTTTCAAGCCACTGGGTCCAGAAGTCAAGCACTCAAACGCAATCATCCAGGTGGGACTTCAGCGACATAACTGCTGTGCCATCTGCCAGCCCCATATGTAATATAATGTTAATGTCATATTATAAGTTTTATATAGGTACATGCAATATACCCCTAGGTCATTAAACCAACAAAATATAATTTAATAAAATATTAATATGCATAAATATAACAAAATATGCTTAATAATTTACCTTATTTCAGATTTTTAGTTTTCTTACTTTTATAGAAATATAATTGAGAGAAAGCAAATACTGTGATCCACAAAGTGATCAAATTACTTTCTTAGACTTTGTATTTCAAGTGGATTTACAAAATAATTGTTTGGAATTCCAGCATGTGATTTTTATCAATATATATCAAAAAAGTTCCATCAATTTTTACGTCCATATTAGGCATCAGTAGAGCTATCAGCAACATATTATTTAATGTTTAAAATTCTGGATTCTAGCTGTTTGATTTCTAAACCAGATTCCATGCTTACTAGCCTTGTAACCACAAGGAAGTTCTAGTCTCAACTTCATCTTCAACAAATGGGTAATTGTGACTATCCTTACTTCATAAGTAGTTATAGAAATGTGAAAGAAGATTTAGTTCTGCCTATATACAATACATCCCACACTGGTCAGTCAACACATACCAACTTCAGAGTCAGCAATGGTAACACAACTAGACCTACAAGAGAAAGGCTCTGAGTTCACATCTCGGAAGGTCCTCGAGCACAAGGAATCTATGTGTGTGTCCCCGGTCCAGGCTGGATTAGACTAAGAGTGGGTTGCACTGTGAAGACCCTGTTTGGGTTTCAGGTGTCTCTCTCATGGAATAAATAAGTAAAGAAACTTTTGTTCAACCCTACTAACCACTTTCTAACAACAACAACAACAAAATTTAAAAAAACATTGCATATACTTAAAACCTGCATGCCAATTGGAACTAAGACGTAATTGTAGTGAGGTAAAATGATGGTATATTGACAATTTTTACTTTGATACTTTATTAAATACTGTACCTCAGAGACTGCATTAAACCATACTTTTGTAACTAATGACATGCAAACAGAACCACTGAAGAGATTAACAGGTGTTTTATTGTTGTTTTGTGTTTGATTTTTGCTTCAACAACATCTTTTCACTCAATTAAATAAGCAATATACTTATATTTTTATTTAAGACATTGAATTAAATTTTCTTATTTAAGAATTATTTTATTTAACTTTATTTATTTATTTTAATTTGACTGGAAAGAGACAAACAGAGACACAAAGAGAGAGAGGGAAATTGAGAAGGCAAGCTGCCAGGTCTAGGACTTGAACTGTGGTTGGCCACGTGGGAGTCTAGTGCTCTTAACCACCATGCCACCTGCAGGCCAGGTTTCCATATTTCAGAAGATAGATTTTCAATTTTTCTGTTATTCATTTGGTTTTGAAAATTTCCTTTTTAATTACCTTGGCAACTTCTTGAATAATCACTTTGCCTTTTATCTGTGGAAAACTACATTGGGACTAGTGTATTTAATCAATGTAGTTTTCTGTTCTTGCACAATCCTATATAACTATGATTTTTATATACGTATAATACGACTGAATATATCTTCTAGGAATTTTTAAATTTCAAAGATTTTTTTGATTTTCTTTTGTTCTAGATTAGGTTATTTAGGCTTACAAAACAAAGTTCAGAATAAACTCCTAATTTCATTTGAAAATCATTGCCATTGACATTATTTTGAATCTATAAATTAATTTAGGTAAAATTGACACCTTAAAGTAATGAGTCATTCAATTTTCAATGTTATATATCTCCCCATTTATTTAGATCTTTAGATTTCTCAGGTATGTTTTATGAATACGGAAATAAGCACCTTTTGTTAAGAGTTTCGTGTCTTATTTAGGCTCTATTGAAATTCTAGGAATTTTTTCCAAATGTTTAAAAAGATAGGTGATTTATTTGCTTCTTTTCTAGAGTAAGTATTTGAAGTTATGTTTCTCTCCAAGAATATTTGATTTTGTCACATAGTTTCATGACTGATGGATGACCTTGAATTTGCACAGGCTTATTAACTTCTTTGGTAGCATGGGTATGTTGAAGCCCCAGAGCATTTATGAAGCTTCTTTAAATAATTGTTAAATCAAGTGTGTTGGGTCCAACAGGTGGTGTGGTGGTTAAGGGCTGTTGGACTCCCACATGGCAAATGGCAATTCAAGACCGAAACCTGGTGGCCTACTTGGTCACTTTTCCAATCTCTCTCTCTCTCTCTCTCTTTCTGTCTCTCTCTAGTGAATGCATGTGCCCTATAGAAAATTGTTTTTTTAAATAACAAATTTAATTAAATAAAGTATTCTCTAAACATTTAATGTAAAAAGAAAGTGTGTTCTCCTGTGGTTTCAACAACTGAAACTTCATTTCAGTCCATTCAGATATCTATTCTTTTTCTGCGTGGCTCCTTAAACTCAAACCTGCATATGCACAAATCAATTTTTAGTCATTGTTTTCTTACTGAAAGTAATAATCCTTCTTATTATGTTTTTTTTTCTCCCTATATGTAGTATATACATTATATTTGGCTACATTTTTATTCATTGTCAGTGATGGATGTTATGTTTTAGAAATTAATAATTTTCATATTTTAAAGAATTGTTATTTATTTAATTCCATTTGTTATTATTATTACTTTTTAATTTAACCAAAGAGAGTTAGAGAGAGAAAGGAAGCAAGAAAGCAAGGCACCACATCCAGGACTTGAACTGTGTTTGGCCTTGTGGGGGATCCAGCTCCTTTAACCACCATGCCACCTGCCATCCCCCAATAATTTCCATTTTAAGCATAGCAAAATAAATATTTGGTCATATCACTATATTCAGTCTTCCTCTCCTTTATGCTATTTTTCTCATATGGCCCAGTCCAAACATGTAAATCAAATGTGCCTAATTGTGGTTTTCTTTAAGTCACTGCTTGCTAATTTCAGTATTAAGAATGTGTGTTTTCACTCATTTATTTATTTCTCTACACATTATGAGTCATATTTTTCCCACTTCACTAAATGTTTCCTAATTATCAATTATTTATTTACATCGGCCGTTATCACTGTGTGTTGTGTTATTCTCTTTTACAACATGGTTACTTTTATTCAGGCAAAGTGATAAGCTATCAGCTGATGACCTAGTTCCTGAGGGGTACTGGAAGCAGAGTTTATTGTATGTAGCTGGCCTGTGTCCTGGGTCACTTGTTTTGGTCTCTGGATGTGATACTTTCCTCCCCTAGTATGATCTCTGTGCAGTTTCTGTGAAAATCTTTTAAGTTGTTTACTGAATTCCAAACTGACATAACTTGACAGGATCTTCCTAGCAACAGGTAGCTGCTGAAATCTCAAGTCAGGTCACTCAAGCTTTAGCTATTACATTCCTCTAGAATCTCGTGGGTTTTTTGCTCCACGTATGCTCAAATTTTGACCCAGTGAAAGATTGAAAGATAATTTACATTCAGACTTTGTGTTCATCTTCTAGTCCCTCACTTTCCAATTGTTCTGTACTTCCAAATTGTGACTTCTTTTTTTTTAAAATATTAATTTAATTTTATTTATTTATTTACTTACTTTAATTTGACCAGAGAAAGACAGACCCAGAGAGAGAAGGAAAGTGAGAAAGCAAGCCACCAGATCCGTGACTTGGAGAGTGGTCAGCCATGTGGTAGTGTCCAGAACCTTAACCATCATGCCTTCTGCTGGCCCCCAAATTGTGACTTCTGATATCTCCATCTAGAAAGACTAGAAATAGGTCCATTGATCTATTTTCTATATATTAAACAGACTATGGAGTGACCTTACGGCAAGTCAGTTAAAACTAGATATCACCCAGTGAGATGTATGACCCAGAAATTAAATGACTTTGCCAATATCAGTCTGATTTGAACACTTTAGAGACTTTTTTAAAGTTGTTCATTGTCATTGAGAAGAAGGTTAGTCTGATTTTAAAAATTCAGGAATTATTAGAAACAGGAAGGTTCTGCTTGGTACATCCATTTTAAATTACAGATATCACCCTTGCTACCAAAAATATTTTCACATTATATGATTACCAGCAATATTTACTATTGATCTTCTTATAACCTCAAAGACAAAAGATGTGATATCACTTCTTCCATTTTTACAGCCATAAGTAAAGTATAAAATGTTATGAGTTTGTAACTTTGATATAAATTTCTTTGGTTCCCAACTTGTTTGGATCTGTTTCCATATGTTTGCCAACTAATTTACTCTTCTGTGATCTTTATTTATATTCCTTTTCCATTTTCTAATAAATTCTGCATTTTCATTCTTATTTGTACAAGCTCATTACAAATAGTAAATTATAATGTTTGCTATTAGAACTCCTTTCTTACATGATTTAAAAAATATTCATAGCTATACAATTAAATGTGAAGATTAATCAATATCATAAAATATATAGAGTAAGTTCATCTAGTAATGAAAATATACATATAAAAATAAGCAACTTCTACAATGCCTAAACTTAAGCAGGCTCTCTGCTAAAATATACTTTAGCATTTAATTCTCATGACAAGCCTATGATAAAAGTACTTCTCTTATTAGCATATTCATAAAAGGATGACTAAAGCATGCTGTTAAATAGTTTTTTTCAGGAACAGAATGAGGGGTAAGTGCAAAATCAAGTTTAAAATCTGGGCAGTTTGGTTTGATATTTTGTGTTCTTAGTGATTATGTCACCCTGCTACATGTGCAAGTCTACAGAGATGGCTGATCGAGACAATTTTCTTGCCTATTCCTCAAAATAGAGTACTATTGCTCTTAAAAGCCTATGATCAATTTCACTTTAAATTCACTTATTATTTATTATATTCATTATTGTAAAGATTCTTATCGCAATACACAATCATAATAATTTGCTCATTTTTCTGACTTTTCGAAAGAAAATATTATTCTAAAATGGATATCACTAATCTGAGCAATTTTCTTACATTTGTCATTCTTAGTTGAAATTTTCCTCAAAATATTAGTTATATAGCTTCGCTTAATTGATTTTCATATTTTCAAGTTTATTTATTAGATTTTTCCATTTAAAAACATACAGCAAAATTACCATCTACTTTGCTTGAAGTAGACCAGAAATAGTCACTAGCAAATATTATATCAGTTATAACAGAGTTTATAAGTGTGTTAGATTAGAACTAATACAGAAAGAAAAATAAATGGATGAATGAGGGAAATTTAAATAAAGCCATGATAAGTTATAGTTAGGCTGTCTTTTATTACCTATAAAAGAAGCTAAAAAATTGTGAGTAAAGAAGGAATAATTGTTAAAATGAATAATAAAATCATATCATAGATAATTACATATATTTGAAACATTGAAAGTATGCAATTATTTTCATCTCCATGAAGGTAGTGCCTTAGACTTACTTAGTAAAACATCTCTGCCTAGTTATACCAAAGCAAAACATAATAAGACATACGTGGGAGGCGGGTCCTTTCAGAAAGAACAAGAAATTAATTTTTTCTACAAAATGGATGTGTGAAATAAAAAGTGTACAAAGAAGAAAATAGGTTGCTAAATATTATACAAAGAAGGGTTCATCCTGAAATTAAACCAAAGTAAATATATTATGTTTTTATTAAAGTTAAAAATATTTCCAACCTAATCCTTTACAAAACTATTTTGGAGAACAAGAAATCTTTTGATATTGTGACAATAGTCTCTTTAAATACAGATATATAAATTGCTTTTATTTGGAAATATTCTCGCTCAGTATATCTGGGTACTTTTATTTTTCAAATAGAAAGAGATGATATTTTTCAAATTTGTAAAATAAAAGCAAAATGAGTAAAACAATTCTCTTTAAGATATTTGTATTTTAGGGTTCAGTAGGTGGGATAGTGGTTAAGATAATTGGACTTCACATGACCGACTGTGGTTTGAGTCCTAGACTTGGTGGCTTGAAAATTACACAGAACGCTTGTGCATGAGTGTCTAAAATCCCAGGAAGAGAGCGGAAGGAGAAGGGATTGTGGCAGGGCCATTTCCCCAGCGGTGGGGGGGATTTCTCAATTTCCCTCTCACTCTCTTGCTCTTTGTCTCTCTGGGGAGCACAGGTGCCCCATGGGAGGAAAAAAAGAAACTTAAAAAATAAACATCTTCTTGCTTAGTTTTACTATCAAGGATTCATAACTTTTTCTGTAAATAGTTACACAGCAAAATACTTTAGGCTTTGAAACTCATAGGTTCTCCCAGTTTTAGCAGGAA
>NW_006160179.1:1541036-1670012 GCF_000334495.1 Tupaia belangeri chinensis
TATCCAAAGAGAAATAAAAAACTTTACCTCTTTTTTTTTTTTAGAGTGGGTAATACACACACACATACACACATTTGAAGGCACTGAGGAATGTTCTGAGGCAGAGAGGGAAATAATGGAATTTAAATTTTAAAAGACTACAAGCACATTGCATAAGATTCACATTTATAAATCTTTTCTCTGAAGATATGTCTTATCCTACCTGTTATAATGAAGAAAAAACTCATGCAGAAAATTTCCAGTCTTACTAGCTTGGACTGGCAGAATTGAAAGTTTGGGTTGCTATAGGGATTAGGAATTATGAACATAAATCCGAGAAAGGAGGACAACAGCTGGTGAGATCCAATATCTATGGAGAGTTTTTATATTTTTGGTTGAGATCTACACTATGCAGAGAAGTTTAAATCCCACCAAATTAAGATAGCTTCACGTATGTCTCAGAATTTTTAGATGTTACTCTTTCAAAGGCATAAAATAATCTTTCATAAGTTTAAGGGTATCAGTTTATAACAGAATTATTTGATTAAATAAAACTAAAACTATGCAGAGGAAGATATCCAGATCTAAATCTCTATAAAGTACTTTTTTTTTTTTTTGAGAGGGTTTTACTACAGGGTGTGTGCACTCGCCAGACAGAGAGAGACATAGAGACAGAAAGCGAGAAATCACCCCCCAGGGGGGATGGTCATGCCGCAATCCCTTCTCCTGCATTCTCCTCATGGAATCTGAGGCACGCATGCACACGCGCCCGGCGTGAGTTTTAAGCCACCGGGTCCGGGACGCGAACCGTGGTCGACTACGTGGGAGTCCAGTGACATAGCCATTACACTAACTGCTGGTTTCCTAAAGTACTTTCAAATATATCTAGTATAAAATGGAATTTACTAGACATACAAAGAATATATGTACCTATTGTCTAGAAAAAAAGATAATAGAAAAAACTCAGATGGTTAATAGTAAAATTTGAAGCTAAGTAGATGGAATTAACTATAATAGTATTTAGAGACTTAACTGAACCCCCATCTTTCACCATACAATCAACTCAAAATGGATCAAAGATCTGAAACTAAGAACTCAAATAATAAAACTACTGGTGGAAAATGCTAGGGAAACTCTGGGAGACATTGGAGTAGGCAAAGACTTCTTAAATAAGACTCCCAAAGCACAGGCAATAATCCCTAAAATAGACAAGTGAGACTCTATTAGACTAGGAAGTTTCTGCACAGCAAAGGACACAGTAACAAGTGTGAACTGACAACCCTCAGAATGGGAGAATATTTTCGTTAAATATGCCTCAGACAAGGGACTGATAACCAGAATACACAGGGAATTCAAGTGCCTTATGCAAAAAAAAAAAAAAAATGATTAACCCAATTAAAAGATGGGAAAATGAACTGAACAAAAATCTCTCTAAGGAAGACATACAAACAGCCAAAGAGCATATGAGGAAATGTTCAACATCCCTCATCATAAGGGAGACGCAGATAAAAACCACAATGAGATACCACCTAATCCCTGTCAGAATGGCAAAGATTAAGAATATGAAAAGTGAAAGTGTTGGCGAGGATGTGGTGAAAAGAGAACTCTCCTACACTGTTGGTGGGAATGTAAACTAGTTCAACCACTGTGGAGAACAATATGGAGGTTCCTCAAAGATCTACAAATAGAACTACCATTTGATCCAGCAATCCCACTTCTGGGTATCTACCCAAAAGACAGGAGAATGCTCAGTCAGAAAAGTGCTTGCACATCAATGTTTATTGCAGCATTATTCACAATTGCCAAGACATGGAACCAACCTAAATGTCCACAAACTGATGAATGGATTGGAAAAGTGTGGCATATATACTCTATGGAATACTACTCAGCCATAAAAAATAACAAGACCCTGGAATTTGATAGAAAATGGTCAGATATGGAGGATCTATTGCTGAGTGAAGAAAGCCAGGCTATGAAAGAAAGATATTGTATGTATCCACTCAATATATACCAACTATCCGCACTCTATGATAGAGAGCAAAAAATTGGAGGACATAAAAGCAGTGAAGGTACTTAATGAGAATAGAACAGTGTGGAATGGGGTAAGTGAAGAGAAGAGGATAGAGAAAGATAGCAAGAGAACAAATAGAGAGGCAGGACGTTAGTGAGAAACAGATATGGCTTATTACCTGTTGATGATGACATGTATAGTATTCTCAACTGGATTGGTCTGAGAAGTATTTCATGATAGGTAAAGTCGTATTACAAGCAAAATGAGAAATAGTCATTGACTGTTTTAAAAAATACTTATAATAATAATAATAATGACTGGGAAAAACATAGAAAAGATATTGAATGATGAAGCGGGGAGATTAATGTCTCTGAATTGACTGATATGCATGGCATTCCCTTTTGAAAAGCAATGTAATACACTGTAAAGTTATATGTAATCCAATGTAATATAAAGAAGATTATGATGATAATAAAAATAAAAAGAAAGATAGTATTCAGAGACTTAAAGGACTATCTCTGCAGAGAAATAGAAAGAAAGTTAAATAATAGAAGTTCTGGGGGAAAAAAAAAAGAATGTTTTCTGGATTTAAATATATCCACAATGTAAATTTTAAAAAAAGGTTACTACAGAAGAAATAAGGAAAAATCAGTAACAAATGATAATTTCATATTCCTCGAGTGTTTGGAAATTAAAGAACCCATTTCAAAGCTTAATTGCTAATCAAAATAAACATTCTCTTAACAAACCATTGTAAGACAGATAATCGTCAAATTGAGAAAAGACAGTGATAAAGAGAAAAATGACAAAAAGGAAACATATATATATATATATATGAGAGAAAACACATTCAAATTTTACTGGACAATGCACTAATCACTTTATATGGAATTGACTCCAACACTGGGATTTATTTATTTATTTATTTATTTATTTATTTATTTTATTTTTATTTGATTTTTGCCCTAGGGCATGTGCAATTGCTGTAGAGAGACAGAGAGAGGACAAGTGAGAGAACACCTTCTGGAGGGATGGCTATGTCACAATTTTTTCTCCATTCTCTTCTCAAGATTTTGGGCATGTATGCATATGTGCTTGGTGTGATTTTCAAGCTACCAGGCCTAGGACTTGCATCATGGCTGACCGTATGGGTGTCTAACACCTTAACTACATGCCAACTGCTGGTGTGTGGTGTCTCTCTTATAAAGGCACTGATCTTAAGACAGTTCTCACTTATTACCTAATTTATCTCCCTTATAAATCCCACCTACTAATATTGTAATACCATTACATTCGGGGTGAGGATCTCTAGAATTCAATGGGAGAATTTTGAGGGAACTTAGACATTCTGTCCATTGTACTGTTATTCACCAAAAAATAGGTAGGTGAATGCAAAGAAGAATTGAAAGCAATTTATCTTAGTTTAATATCTCAACAAAACTTAAGCTCCAGTTTAATAGTTCTTTTTAAAAATACATTGTTGCTTACATAGACCATAATCTAAAATTGAAGTGTACTGCTGTCTATTTAATTGTCTTTAAAACATAATTTTATTTTTAATTAGTTGTATTTATCTACATTTATCACTTACATTTAATCATTATACATCTTTACAATGTGTAACTTGTTTTTTCCCACCATGAATATAGTGCATATCAGTCAAAAGAAAGACATTACCGTATACCTTATCATTAGCAACTAACTTTTCATTTTTGTGACAATTAAATGTATTTTGCCCTGTTCCTTTCTATCCCTCCCCTCATTACAAACCCCCACTACCTCTCCCTTAATATCTCTAGTATCTCTAGCTGCCCTCCCAATGATTATTTTACCATGAAATATATATTATTTGAAGCAGAGAAAATAGTGTGAACCAAATATGCATTATATTTTACAGAAGCTAAACAGAACATATATGCCTCACATATGAACTAACATTTCTTTTTCATTCATTTTGATTCTGATTCTAATGGGTAAAGCTGTGAGTGGTTAAAGTTTGATAACATATATTTCAAGAGTTTATACTTCTCTGAGGAAGTGGTTTAAAATGACTTCATATAAAAGTGAAAAATAGCATGGGCAGTAAAAATAGGCAGTTAATGTTATCCTTGTGATAGAAAGTGTAACAACATGTGTACATGCTCTGAATCTATATTTTTGTGCCATTCTAAAGTTAAAGTATGTTAGTTCTCAAATTCACAAAAAATTATAAATTAAGTTTAATATAAAAGTTACTGAATATAATGGAAAAATTGTAAATCTTATTAGTTAAGAATAAGTACATTGAAAATGTAAATTATAAACTGTGTTTAAAAGAACAATATAATACACCTCAAACATGAATTTAAACAAACTCAAAGAGGAACAGTAACATTATAGAGAAAAAGAAGCGTATGTTGTTAGATTAACAATGAGATACAATTGTAAAAAACATATATTATTGCCATTCAATTTGTGAATGCAAAGCTACAAATTTTCTACATTTTATTTTAAGTAATATAACCAATGCCGTATGATAGTCTTGATTTTCCTTGTAAAAGTAATGATGGAATTTTCTGGCTTTAGTCTAAAAGGACAACTGGAGATTAACACAGATTATATTTTATGTATGTTACAACAACATGTTGTCAAAATATTTTAAAATTTTCTTTAAAAGTAATTTTTACCAGGACCAGCAGTTAGCGTAATGGTTATGTCACTGGACTCCCACGTAGTCAACCGCAGTTCGCATCCCGGACAGGGTGGCTTAAAACTCACGCTGGGCACGTGTACGTGCGTGTCCAAGATCCCGAGAGGAGAACGGAGGAGAGGGGATTGCGGTGTTGCCATCCCCCCAGGGGGTGATTTCTCGCTTTCTGTCTCTCTGTCTCTCTCTCTGTCTGGCGAGTGCACGTGCCCTATAGTGAAAACCTCTCCAAAAAAAAATGTAAAAAGTAATTTTTACCTATTGATTGCTAGTACAGTTGAAATATAGGATAAACTTTGTTCTAAATCACTTTTCTCAAATGGCAACTGAAAGTTACTCTCTAAAAAGATGTACCAGACATCTAATAGAAATAAATAAAGTTCATTTCACAAGGCTAGAAAACTATAAGCATTGCAAGATTTGGAAACTGACTGCTGTTAATCACATATATGTGTATCAGTATATACTGTGCTTGTGTGTGTGTCCATAAGCACTTCAAAATTTTCCTTATACCTTGAAAACATATCTCTATGGGGCTTGCTATTTTTATTTCATGCACAGTTTAACACATTCAGTCCTCTAAAAACTAGGTAAAATGTTGAGATTTGTTTCCTTAAGGAAATTTTTATAAAGAAATTTACAATGACTATATTAGAGACTTTTGAGTTAATGTACTAAATTATGAATAAGGTTATATTTGCAGAAGTATTCTTTTGAAATGGTATTGAGGTTTTAAATGAAAATATTTTGAATTTAGTTAAGATAAATTTGAAACCCCCGTAACAAGTGAAATAACATTATGCATTTGCTTTTGATCTAGACAATATACATACCCTCTGTTTTGTGTAATAATACTCTGAAATATAACTTTATGCCGTGAGTTTGTCTATTTATTTCATGAGAAGAGACACACACAGAGACATAGGGCATTCCAAAGGGGTCTCCATGGAGCAATCCACCCATAGCCTCAGTAAACCGAGATCATAGTCTCGTGCTCACACGTGCCCAGTATACTCAGGGAGGTCTTAGATCTTGAACTGAGGATCTCTCCATGTGGGCTCAGTCATGGTACTACTGAACCATCATGATGCCCCCCCACTTTTTTCCCAAGAGTTTTTAATTTTATTAATTAATTAATTAATTAGTTTATTTATTTATTTTTGTGATAGAGTACGTGCACTCACTGAAGAAACGGAGAGAGATACATAGAAAGTGAGAAAATACCTCCCCCGACCCCAGTACTCTTTGTTAGCTAAAACTGAGCTCTGGCATACTACAGATTAATATGTTTCCCTTAGGGAACTGTGTTTAAAGAATCAAACATGCTTGTGAAAGCATGGTAACCAGACTTTATTCAGGATCTTTACTCTTGTACTTTTGTGATAGGTATAAGAGCCAGTGCCATGGGATTTTACAGTTGGGTAGAGAGATTCAGCTCAATTCTAAAAACAGACTGAGAAAGTAAGAATTGAAGCCACAGAACAAGATGAGGGTGGTTAGATCAAAAATTACTAAGAGGAAATGTTGGGGGTAAAGAGAATTCTGGGTAAAAACTACCCAAGTGAGTTCTTGCTGAAGGTAGGTCTAGATCATCACTTGGGAGATGGTGAAAGATAAGGGCCCAGACTAGTTATCAAGGATGATCAAATATGATGATAGTAGATGCCCATTAAATTGACTTAGCATAGTTTGGTCTAAAACTGAATTTTACAAGGGGTACATTGAGAGATCTAGGAAAAGGATTAAAGACTGACTAAAGTTTGGTCACGCAAAGGGAGAAGAAGAAGGAATTACAGTGTGACCATCCCTTCTAGGGGGGTGATTTCTCACTTTCTGTCTCTGTGTCACTGGCGAATGCATGTAATCTATAGCAAAAATCTCTCTTTTAAGTAGTTAATTTATATACTATATGTATGTGTGTGTGTGTGTGTGTGTGTGTGTGTGTATATATATATATATGTGTGTGTGTGTGTGTGTGTGTGTGTATGTATGTATGTATGTATACACTGTGGTTATATATTTTACATGGTAGCATAGACATTTTTTTTTTTTTGGAGAGATTTTTGCTATAGGGCGCGTGCGCTGGCCAGACAGACAGAGAGAGACATAGAGACAGAAAGCGAGAAATCACCCCCCAGGGGGGATGGTCACACCGCAATCCCTTCTCCTCCATTCTCCTCTCGGGATCTTGGGCACGTACGCACACGCGCCCGGCGTGAGTTTTAAGCCACCGGGTCCAGGACGTGAACCACGATCGACTACGTGGGAGTCCAGCGACATAGCCATTACGCTAACTGCTGGTTCCCCATAGACTTTTTATTTAACTTTACTTTTTGGGATTTTAGCATGAAAGGTTTTTAAGGTAATGTGAGGTGTTGGTGCAGTAGTAAACGGAATGCTATGTGGGACAATCCCATATGTAAAGTTTCCTACTTCAAGTCCAGAGGTCTCTTTCAGGATATGAGGCACAGATGTCCACAAGAACAGGGGTTGTCTGAAGTAGAGTGGTAAAAATTAGTATAGAAATCCTGCTTGGAGTACTGTTTTTCTCTCTTGCATTCCCTTTTTCTTTCTTTCTTGATTGTCTTATTTATAAAAAAATATATAATTTTTTTAAAAAGATTTTCAATTTTAGATTATTATATTATTACATTAGAAGTATATTACTGTAATATGTAGCATTTACCTCATTACTTTTAATTATCCTTCCTTCATGGATCTTGTATTGTGACATAACAGTGTTTATATTGACAGCTATTTATCTGTTTATCTCCCCAAATTATTTTAGTTTCCTTTAAGATAACTAATATTATTTTATATATATATTTGCTTCCCTACAGTGAGAAAGGGAAATAATACTTGATCTAGAAATAATAGTGGAGTTTAAAATTGAATATATGAAATTTAGCGTACAATGATTATGATTCACTGAAGTATTTGCATGTTTACAAAACATGTTTTATAATCCATAGCTTTATTTTGCAGGTAAGGGTATCTTAGTATATATCTGTTAAATTCAATCACTGCAAGAAAATGAAGAATCTGAATGACTCTTATAAATGTCAATTTTACAACATACTCTGCAGTGATACTTTCTGAAAAGAAGCAATATGAAAATGTCCTGTACTGGGGCCAATAGATGACATAGAGTTTATGTCACTGGACTCCAACATGGTCGACCATGGTTCGAATCCCAAAATCCATGACTTGAAATTCATGCCAAGCATTTGTGCATGTGTGCCCAAGATCCTGGGAGGAGAATGGAGGAGAAAGAATTGTGGAGTAGGTATCCCCGTAGGAGGTGATTGTTTGCTTTTTTGTCTCTATCTCTCTCTGCTTCTCTGGCAAGTGCACATATCCTATAGCAAAAATCTCTCTTAAAAAAAGACCATATTTGATAATTTTATATTGGTCTCTAGTCTCTGCTTCATTAGACCACATGTGAGTAGATATGAAATAAAAAAAAAAAACATTAATTAAATTGAACCAGAGGATCCCATGAAGATGATGAAGAGATCTGATGGAAAATGTTTGAAGAAAAATTACAGTCAGAATTTTAGCTATTAAATAAATATAGCCTTAAGTTAATGTTTATTATTCAACTTGGCTTCTGAATCATGTTGGAAGTAAAATATCTTTGCAAACCTCCATGTTTGGGTTATTTAGTTTAATCTAGATCTCAGAGGAATTTATCTACTTATAGAAATAGGCATGATCTTTTCTGTCCATTAAGTCTTTCCAGTCAACAAATTGACATTTTGTGTGGGTATCGTCACATGTTACACAATTTTCATTTTCTTTATCAATAAAAAAGAACATAAAGTAGATGCTTTTCTTTTTTAATTGCTACAGGATACATGTGATCACCAAGTCAGGGACATAGTATGCCTCAATCCCTTCTCTATTTCCCTATCCAGTCAATTTGGGACAAATTATGAAAATACGTGTCTAAATTTGCACATGTTTTTCTTTGACAAAGTGAAAAGATGTCTTCAAATGCATGTAATAGACTACATTTAGAAGTTGAAACAAAAATATTTATGTAAGCTTACTTTAGGGTTAGACTTCTAACTTTCTTGCTTTCTGTCTCTCTGTCTCTCTCTGGTGAGTGCATGTACCCTATAGCAAAACCTTTCCAAAAAAAAAAAAAATTGTTACCATGAACGTGTGTGCAATATACATTTTACTTGCATAAAATATTGTTTTAATAAAATATATCCAACATTTAATTTGTAACTTTCTGTATAATATGGTAAATATATTATTATAGCCTTATTATGCTGTGTGAATAATGTAATTTTAACATATATATCACAAAACATTTTTATTACTCAAGTGTAAAAATAACTTACACTTTTTATCTAAAATGGCACAATTGTTAAACTAAGCATCTTTAATTTCTATATTTGTTTTATTTTCAAAGAATATAAAGACCTAATTATAAAAGCAATTAGTTCAGAAAAAACAGGATGTTCAATTTTAAATGAAAAATTACAGGTCCAGCAGGTGTTGTAGCTAAGGCACTGTATTCCCACATGGCCTACCGTGCGGTTTCGGGCCAGGTGATCTGAATATCACACTGGGCTTATGTGCGTGTGTGCCCAAAATCCCAACCAGAGAATGGAGGAGAAGAAATTATGGGTGACCATCCCTTCTGGGGGTTGATTTCTCACTTTCCTTCTCTCTATCTCTCTTGGGTGAGCACACAATCTTTATAACAAAAACCTTAGGGGGGGGAAAAGAAAAAAAAGAAGAGCACAATCTCTTTTTACAAATTAAATATTAGTTGGCCATTGGAATTCTGTAAAGATATTAACTTCTTAAATTGTAAGTTAGTTGTGAAGATGTGTGAAGGTAAATTTCATTTGTCCACCTAACTAGGCCACTGGGTGTCCGTATACTTAGTAAATATCATTTTTGGAATGTTGGTGAGCAATTCTGAATCATTGATTAAAACACAAAACCAGTTGGTGAAGACAAGAATGGTGATACCCTGGTGGTTAAATTTCACAAAATGTCTAGATACTAGGTGAGCCAGCATCACCCCCCAGACCATTCTGAACTTCCTCACTGGATGCCACAGAGGCAAGAGTGAGGTTTTCCTGAAGCAGCTGAGCAGAGCCTTGCTACTTGTGACTGGACCTCTGGTCCTCAGCTGCGTTCCACACTAGAACTGCAGAGACCACACCACAAATTTGTCATCATCACCTCCACAAAAATTGATATTAGCAAAGTGAAAGTACCAAAACACCTGTAGATGCTTACTTCAAGAAAAAGCAACTGCAGAAGCCAAGACACCAAGGAGGTGAGATCTTTGACACAGAGGAGAAATACGAGGTTACAGAGCAGCACATTTTTTTTTTTTTTTTTTTTTGCTATAGGGCGCATGCGCTCGCCAGACAGAGAGAGACAAAGAGACAGAATGCGAGAAATCCCCCCCCTCCAGGGAGGATGGCCACTCCGCAATCCCTTCTCCTCTGTTCTCCTCTGGGGATCTTGGGCACGCACGCACATGAGTCTGGCTTGAGTTTTAAGCCACTGGGTCTGGGACGCGAACCATCCTCAACTACATGGGAGTACAACGACATAGCCATTACACTAACTGCTGGTCCCCAGAGCAGCACAATTTTGATCAGAATGTTGCGGACTCAGAAATTTCAAAGATGTTCCTCAATTCCAGGGCTACCTGCAATTCCTGTTTACCCTTACAAATGGAGATTATCCTCACAGATTGGTGTTCTAAATTCCTTGCCAAGATTATCTAATTAAATAACTGATCATAAAACAAACAAATGACAACAACAATCAAAAACAGTCTTGAATACAATGAGCTTCACCCAATTCCCTAAAACCATGAATAGAATAAAAGATCAAGTAACAAAATTTTCTTTCTCTGACTAGCTATCTTTGAGCTAGGATATTGTTCTCCTGTATTCAAATTTCAGACTTTGGACTTCAGAACTTACATGATCAGCTTTGCTCAGGCCCTTGGACTCAAATTGAAACTACATTGTTAGTTCCACTGGGACCCCACCTGTCTGATGGTAGATCTGAAGACTTCTCAGCTTTCATAATTATGTTAGCCTATGCTTTATATAATCTACTATTTTTTCTCATAAGAAACATGTCTTTTACAATTTCACTCATGGTGAAAGCAATAAAGTTATTCTAGAAAGTGATACATAAAGCAGCTAAATAATAAATATGTAATAAAAAATTCTTACAGATTAGCTGCCTTTCAATGGAGAATTACATTAACAATTAGTGGTGGTTATGATCTCCTTATGGTGCAGTTCGTCATAAATCCAGTCCTCTTACAATTTAATATGCTTTTTCAGTAGTCATTATTTAAGGAGTGAACTTCAGATGGACACATAATAAAGCACAGATGGATAAAAACCTTGAAGGTAAAAAAGTCAATGTTTAATGTTGAAAGAATCTCTAAGGCGAATTAGAAGGACTGACTACGTACAATGCATGGTTTGCTGTCAGTCGTAATGTCAGTACTTAAGACAGATTCAACATCCATATATTTAGTTACAAACATTAATGTAGCATCTGTAAGCAAAGCATATTAACACAAGCACTTATGTATCTATGGAAAATAGCAGGCATTCCCAGATCTGGTGGTACACACTGCAAAGACATTGTGCTCCACAGCCTGGGACACATGGGAAGCCTGAATTTGATTCTATGTCCAACCTGAAAACCCAGTGGCTTGGGGAGGCTGAGCTAGGAAAATTGTGAGCTCAAGATTGGTCTAGGAAACTAAGAAGATCTTGTTTAATAGAGAGTAGTGTTCACCAATAATCCAGTTAGGAGACTGAGGCAGAGGGTGGCAACATGGTGAAAATTTATTTTAAAAGTAAACAAGCTAATTATATCTAGCAAACAAGAAGAACTACAGTACTAAACAAAATAAAGTCTTATATTTTCATTTTGCTTCTTTCCCAGAAATAATAGCCCAATTTTGTACAAATGAGAAACAAACATCATATATCCCTGATAGCTGATCTAGTGTTAATGCTTATCTATTAATTTGCTTTAAAAGTACATATATATTTGACCCTGCTTTTGTAATATTTTACTAAATAACCAACTTAAAAAGAAGCACATGGGGACCACCAGGTGGTGTGGTGGTTAAGGCACTGGAAACTCCCACATGGCTGACAAAAGTTCAAGTGCTGGACCTGGTGGCTTGCTTTTTCACTTTCCCTCTCTCTCTCTCTCTCTCTCTCTCTCTCTCTCGCTTTCTGTCTCTCTCTGATCAAATTTAAAAATAAGTGAATGGGGACCAGCAGTTAGCATAATGGCTATGTCACTGGACTCCCATGTAGTCGACCACGGTTTGTGTCCCAGACCTGGTGGCTTAAAACTCACACCAGATGCATGTTTGTGCATGTCCCAGAGAGGAGAACATGAGAAGTGATTGTGGCGTGGCCATCCCTCCTGGGAGATAATTTCTTACTTTTTGTCTCTCTGTCTCTGTCTCCAAAATAAATAAATAAATAAATAAGTGAATGAATAAATAAAATAAAATACATTTTAAAAAGAATCACATGGAGGAAGAAACAATGGGTAAAATACATTCATTCTACACATTGTTCCTTTACCCGGGATCTTATTAAAAAAATGGTTATTTAGTAGACTTAACATGTAACCTAGCTAATAATGAATAATCTATATCCCCATAGTCAAGGTAGAAGAAAAATATATATTTTCATCAAATAATTTAAAAAGATATAAATATATGAAAATTATGACAGTATCAATGCACATATATCAATTTCTTTGTTTTGTTAAAATGTCAGAAATTATTTTATTTTCTTCTTTTCTCCTCTTGAAATGATATGTGTTTTCCATATAAAAATATATCACTGTATAGTTTTCATTAAAAACAATTCTTTGTAATATATGCCAGTTTCATATGATTTTTAAAACATATTCAATAGTAAGATTGAGAATTAAGTTTATTCAATGTGTGGAAATTGCACTATTTTCCAATTGGTACAATTTATCAAAGCATGAGCAAAAATGATTAAATATATACCCAATTCTCAATTACTCACACTAATGGAGGGGAAAAAGGTGTATGTAGCCTTAAAACAAAGGAAGAAATTTCTAACTCATTATTAGCTTTTGAGTATAATTCATCACATCTATACCTTTCCATAGCAACTCACACTTCATATCATTCTACCGTTAAGTCCTGTTCCTCTCATCTTTAAGATCAGGAATTCAGAAGACATGACCAGAATTTTTTGAGATATCAAGGGTAAAAAAGAGTAATTCAGAAAATGGCATTTTACCAGCTGTAACTGGACTAAATCATTATGTATAAACTTAGTATTTCTGATTTTAATAGGTTGGACACACTCCTTGATAGTTACATTTGTAAGTATTCATTTATCAAATATGTATTAGACCTATCTTGGATAACAAAGTGCCAAGAATATCACTTTGAAGTAAACATATAATCCCTTCTGTTGTAGAATATTCTAGTAATGGGAATCAGACAATAAACAAAAAAAATAAGATACATGTCAGTGGAGGTAAATGTTAAGGAAAAAAATGAATGTGATGTTGGATGGGCATATCATTAAAAATCTATTTTTATATATCATTTTGGCAGAGACATGAATAAAATGTAAAGTGATCTAAGAAAATAGCTGGAGAGATTCTGTTGAATGTATGTTTGAGGAACAATGAAAGGCCGCATGATATCTGAAGATGGAAGAGGGAAACAGACTATACCTGAGACTGGGCCATGCCATTATTCCAAATTATATAGAAAAGCAAATAGTAGAGTTTGATGAGAGTGAGGTCATCTGTTTTCTGTCCTAACAGAATTTCTCATAGGGACTTTAAGCTGTAGTGAGAAAAAGGTGGACGTATGGTAACTAATTAGACTGCTATGAAAACTAAGGTGAAGGTGATGAGAAATATTCTAATTATGGATTTAGTTATAGTTCATATGTTCTTTGTAAGTGTTATTAATGGTGTTTTAACCCACATCCTCGAGTAATGACTACACTTTCTACTATTTCATTAACTAATATAATAAAAAAGTAGTTTATGATCATCCTGTTCACTGTGTACTTCAATATCCCCTCTCTGCTCTATTAACCATTGTTCTTTAGGGAATACTAATAACTAATTTTTTTAAGCCCGATTCAAACCCAATTTATGAAACTTTTTCCCCCTTAACTTAAATTGTCTCCACTTTGAGTTTCATATAGATTTCTTTTACATAACGTGTAAATAAATAAAGTTTGGTTATACAATCCAAATTCTTTTGGATGATAGAAATGCCATTTTCTTTAGTGTTCCATGCAACACCTCATTTCATCTTTGCTCCATGACCACTTGACCTTTACTGCTTTCTCATTCTTTAAAATCTCTGTTCCTAGAGCAAATTCCATTTAGTCAGGAGAGCTCTCCTTGACCTGCAGCATTCAGCCTCCCTGTTGAATACTTGAATTCATTGCACTTATCATACTTATGATTTTGAATTTTAACTCTGATTACTTAATTTATATATGCCTCTTTCCATAGTGCTGGTGCTTATGACTAAATCTGCAGCCCTGGATTAAAAAAGAACTTTGAATATAGTATTTATAAAATATTGGAACATAATACTGAACCTATTTTGGGGGTATTCCATAGAGCATTACCAGTTACTGCTTAGCTGAGCTGACTTAATATGTACATTTAATTTTTTCTCGATAAGAATTTTTTTTTTGGAGAGATTTTCACTGTAGGGCGTGTGCGCTCGCCAGACAGACAGAGAGAGACATAGAGACAGAAAGCGAGAAATCACCCCCCAGGGGGGATGGTCACGCCGCAATCCCTTCTCCTCCATTCTCCTCTCGGGATCTTGGGCACGCACGCACACGCGCCCGGCGTGAGTTTTAAGCCACCGGGTCCGGGACACGAACCGCGGTCGACTACTTGGGAATCCAGCGACATAGCCATTACGCTAACTGCTGGTTCCCTCTCGATAAGAATTTGAAGAAATAATTTGTCATTTCCAATGCTTGTTTTGTATTGTGGAGAAAGGGAATAAGGGGAAATAGAAAGAAGCAAAATATTTGAGGAACACAAAGGGAAAAATTGTCTATTGATGATAAAGTGTATGATACCATCTTTAACTGGACTAATACACATTGTATTCATCTGGAAAAATTAGTTTTGCAAACTGTAATGATAAAAAGTGATTGGGTAAATAAAGATGCAAAAAAAAAAAAAAGGAAATGCCAGAAGATAAAGAAAAAGTAATGCAGTGGACCAGTGGACAAATACATGAATATCTAAATAAAGATTTACCGAATAAGTACTAAAATTATAATTAAAATAATGCTTTATGAAGTGCAAAATATATAGGAAACCAAAATGCATGAAAATAACAGCATATCAATTAAGAAACATCCATTGTAAAACTTTTTTTTTAATTTTCACTTACGGTTTACATATAATTGTGATACATATTTGCTGAATAGAGTATGGCTTTTTTTTTTTTTTTTTTTGAGAGGTTTTTCGCTATAGGGCACATGTGCTCGCCAGAAAGACAGAGAGACAGAAAGCGAAAAATCACCCCACCAAGGGGGATGGCCATGACGCAATCCCTCTTCCTCCATTCTCTCTTGGGATCTTGGGCATGCACGCATATGCACCTGGTGTGAGTTTTAAGCCACCGGGTCCAGGACGCGAACCACGATCTACTACGTGGGAGTCCAGTGACATAGTCATTACGCTAACTGCTGGTCCCTTTTTTTTTAATTTTAACTTTATTTACTTATTTATTTAATTTGACAAGAGGGGTACAGAGTGAGAGAGAGAGAGAGAGGAAACTGAGAAAGCAAGTCACCAGGTCTGGGACTCATACCGTGTTCAGCCATGTGGGAGTCCGCCGCCCCTAACCACCACACCACCTGTTGACCCATGTATGGCTTTTCAAACCATACATATAGTGCGTAACAATCAAGTCAAGGACATACATTACAAATATGTATATATATATAGATATATCGATATATATATACATATTCATCTTTTTCAACATTGACTATTACATTATGACATGTACTTTCATAATGGTTGTACTAATTTGTTTAGAATAATATGTTGAATTGTCTATGACATTTTTCACTCTGCTATGGTACCCTGTTCTATAACTTACTTTATTTGTTTACATGCATTATTGTGTTTGTTATTCATTTTCTTCCAAACTCTACTTGTGCACAACTTGTATTATCTACCATCACTCCCTTTACTCCTGCTCACTATGTGTCTATGCTATCAGGTCCTTTAGTTTCCACTACCGAGTGTGGATTCTGGTATATGTTTAGCAGTGATAGAGAGTATTATTTTTCATAACTTAGTATATTTTACCTAGTATCATGTCTTTTAGGTTTGTCCACTTTGTGACAAATGACATGAAATCATTGTTCTTTATGGTGCATAGTATCCCATTGCATGTGCATGCCATATTTCCTTAATCCACTCAACAGTTTCTGGGCACTTAGGTTGATTCTGGATCCTAGCTATTGTGAATAATGCTACAGAAGCAAACATGTGCAAATATTTCTCCAACAGTGGAATCCTCAAAAGTGGGATTACTGGGTCATATGATAATCCTATTTTTTAGATTTTTTAATGAGCCTCCATATTGTTTTTCATAGTGGCTGACTAATTTACATTCCTGCCAGGACTATAGAGGAGGTTTTCCTTTTCTCTACAACCTTGCCAGAACTAGTTATTTTATTACCATAGTCATTCTCACTGGGGTTAAGAGTTATATCTTGCTGTGGTTTTGACTTGCATTTACCTTTTGATAAGAGATGTTGAACATTTAAAATGCTTTTTAGTCATGTATATGTCTTCCTTTGAGTATTGTCTTTTTAGGAGACTGACAGTTTTTAATTGTATTGTTAGAACTAGTTTTTGTTTTGTTTTGTTTTGTTTTGTTTCATTTTTGTGGGTGATCTGTATGAGTTCCTTATATATTCTGTACATCTGTCTCAACTCTCTTTTCTTCTACTTCCTAATCTCTGCTGCCTAGTAGGTTAAGATTTGCCTACAGTTTTTCCTTCTTCCTGAGCTTGCTGTAATGTAATTACTGTGGTTTTAGTATAAATAGGTGTTTATTGGTACTTAATTTTAATAAATATATTTTATTATGCATTTTCTGCTACAATGACAATTTAGGATATTTTCGTTGGTTTTGCAATTGTATTTATAATAGTTACTTATTCATAGGCAAATACTTGGAATCACTTATTTGTAGACAAATACTAGGAAGGCTGGCTGTTGACTGTTTCGTACTGCATTTTTCTTATTTGCCTTTCTAGAGGAATGTTTTCCTCTCTCTTGATTTCTCAAAGTAAGAATAATGTTTTTCTGGAAGTATTTGGGTAATTCTCAGAAGAAACAAGTTATATTTTAACAATGCTGGCAAATAAAATGCAGAATACCTAGTTACATTAAATTTCCAATAAAATTATGGTCGAAGTATTTACATTTATTTGTATGTCCCACACAGGGAGAGCACGCAAATCAATATAGATTCCTGATACAGTGCTGAATGTCACAGTCTGCACTCTTGGTACAAAAAAACCCTTTTTCTTACAATATTCTTGCTACAAAAATTTTCCCCAAAACTCTTGGCAACGATTTTGGAAGTTTTTTAAATAGCAAAGTTTTGAGGCAATCTTGCCTTTTTCTTTATCTTAGAAAACATTTTCAGTGTTAAATTCTTGTATATGAATGTATAGCTTTAACAATTCTACGTGTCAATCAATTTTAAAATGAATCATTTTGGTATATAGTTCATTCATTTAAATTTTTTTCAGGCATAGTTCAATGTAACTTAATTTTTTAAAGAGGGTTTTTTTTTTGGTGTTTATGTGCTCACTGGAGAGAGAGAGAGACAGACAGAGACAGAGAAAGTGAGAATTCATCCCCCAGATGGGCATAACCATGCCACAATCCCTTCTTCTCCATTCTCCTCCCAGGATTTTGGACACGCACACACATGTGTCCAGCATGATTTTCAAACCACCGGGTCTGTGACTCAAACCACGGTCAGCCATGTAGGGATACAGTGATATAACCACTACACCATCTGCTGGCCCAAAACTTCTTTTGTCTATTTTTAATTATCAGAGTGCACCTGTACTCTGCAATGAGGGGCAAAGTGACAGACAGAGAGGGAGAAAGCATATACTCACTTGAGAGAGAGACAGAAGGAAAGAAGAAACTATAAGAAATCACCTCCCATGAGAAATGGTCATGAATAATTCCTTCTCTTTAATTTACGGGAGGTGGGGTAGACTTTGAGCATGCATAAACACACACCAGTATATGTTTCAAGCATGTGTCTGAAACTTGAATTGTTTATTTGACCACGTGAGATACAGCTGCCTAAACCACCACACTACGGGTCATTGTTAATGCCACAATCTTTTCTTCATTTCTGCATTCTATTGAGACTTTTGTCATGCAAAGACATGTGTCCACAATGTTTTTAAAGCCTCTGTAGCGAGGATTTGAATTGCCATGTGAGTAATTCATGGATTAGGGGAAAACAGCAATGAAAATACTTGGAAATGAGTGAAAGAAGAGAATGTTAGCCATTAGAGCAGTTAACTAAGGCCTCTTGATATCCTTTCTGGCACAAGAATGGAATTACTCTTTACATCTTAAAGTTCAGCATGTTTTAATCAATAAGTTGTAATTTGCATCAGGTATGCAACTTCAAGATAAAAAACATTGTCTGGTCAATGTGACTTTCTCAGATCATGGTGATTGTGTTTTTACATTCCCCGATAGACATGAAAGGCAAAATCAGCAATTAGAAGATCCATCTAAATCTACTGGGGACTTGTGCTAGTAAGAAATAAACTTTAAGTGAAGCCATTGAGATTCTTGAGATGCTTGTTTTTTTTTTTTTTTTCATATAACTTAGCCTAGCCTGAAAAATATAGGACACAATGTGGAAGTGTCACCAGTTTATGACACTCATTTTACAAACATTTTCCAAAGTGGGAAAGAACAACAACTAGCTCTCTTGAAAACATAATAAATTATTTTGTAGTCGGTATGGACATATCTGTTTCTGCCTGATAGGATATCAACACCAGAGGGTTCAGCAATTGTTGAAGCTGCCTTAATGATTCTGCATTTATGGATGATTTATAACAGACTTGGGAATTCTCTGTCGATACATTTCTGTAGAGTATTAAGCAAATTGCATTTTCTGTTTTAAAGCATAAAGTAAACTATCTAGCAATCCAAATCAAGTATTTTCTTGTTTAGATTAAGTAATGAACTTTGAATCTGAACATTCTCTGCTCTTGTCTCTGTAAGAGGCAGGTCTCTATGCTTGCCTAAAGCTTGACTGCTTAAATACTAATGTGGCCTTAAACCAGGGTTGAGATGCATACCTAATCTGGTCCCTGCCTCAGGCTGTATCCTAATGGAGGGTGCCATGCATTAGCACAGATAGGGCTGAATGATATAGAGGGATAGTAGTAACTTTGTAAGGCAGGGCGTCTAACAGGAAATATTTTAGTGGAATTTAGGAATTCAAGTTTCTTCCACTTTAATAAATGTTTCCAGCTGTGAGTATTTCTTCTTGCTTTTCCTGTCTCCCTGAATTTGAGTATTGACTACTGCTTGGAAAAGTTAACTTTTGAACTCTATCAAGGCATAGGATTATCTGCTATTTAGCAATCATGAATGTGGGCTCTAGATTTAAAAGACTAACAAAATACTATGATGTTTCTTTTTCCTTTCATCCATGCCAGCTTAGCTTGTTGAAATCCTCAAAAAGTAGGAAAATCCCTCTGTATTCCTGATAAATACCTTAAATTCCAGTTTGTGTTAGTCTTGTAATCTAAGCTGCCACTAGTATATAGTCAAATACCAAAGGTACAGGTGGAAAAGACAGTGACTGTCACATGTTTCAGTAAAACAAAGTCCCTGAGCGTCAAGGAGTTGTTGGAATTCATGGGTGGAGGCTCCATCTTTCGACTTCTGACTTTTTAGAAGTACAAATTTGTATTGTTCATGAATTCTCTAAATTTTAAATATTCCTAGGTTATTTAATGGAAACAAAACCAAACAAGTTTTCAAGATAAATTAAACAAATCTGTGAGCCAAACATGAGCCATAGGCTATTACATTGAAACTTCAGAATTAGTGGTAAATTCCCTTAACTTTAATGAGTAAACAAATAAACAAATTGAATGAACTTCACAGCCAGTTTGGAGTAAAGAATGAAAGTTGATAAAAACATGTGAAACTGGGGTCAAAAGCAGTTGAATAATCAAAATACCTAGCATTATCACTTATTACATGACTGAACTTGGACAGTTTCTGTAACTCTTCCAGCTTTATGTTACTCATCTGCAAAATAGTGAAACAATAGAATCATGTAAGATAATTGAAAGTATGAAGTGATGTCATCATGGAAGGTAAGAACATTTACTTGAAGCAGGCCACCTAGAGGTTTAGCAGAACTGCAACTCTTTCCATCTCTCTCTCTCCTCTGTTTCTCTCTGGTCAAATTAATAATAATAATAATAATAATAAAAAATAAATAATTCTTTAAAAAAGAAAAGAAAGGCCTCTAATGAGAACAAGCTGATCAAGTATTGAGTCATAGGGTGATCTGTTTGATGAATGGTCAGATAAGAAGCCAATTTTGGATATTTGAAATAAAACAAGAATCATAATAATTATTCTGGGAACATGTTTGACTGATTGTAGTGAGGAATGATTTATACCTGTTTGCATTTTGTATTCAAAAATACTGAGGACATGTTGAACTTTTTGAGCCAGTTTGATGGTGCTTGCTGTCTCCTTCTGTTTACAATAATAAGCTCCCTTCTTCTCTGGTCTGTGCCTCTCTTTTAATTGGAGACGTACCTGGCATAGTTGGTCAGTAAAACACTGATAAGCAAAGAGACACTCAATAAGTTAAATTCATAAGGTTGGTAGTAAATATCGAATATTTTCTGAAGGAAATAAATTACTATATTTGGAAATTGAATTGTGACATATAAAAAAAAGCATCAAGATTACTGTTATGTTTTAATTGTATCTAAGGATTCTCTAGCCATTTAATTGAAATTTCACACACACTCTATTCCTACTAACTGTAGTTAGCTGTGTAATAGCCTAAAAATAGACACTGATCTTTAAGATATCTGTCCCTTGGTGTGTTCAATTGTTTATCAATTTTTTTCCTGCAAAGTTTAATTATTAAAAAATCTGTGGGGGCAAGCAGTTAAGATACTGTGGTAGCAGTATTCCCACATGGCTTACTGTGATTCGAGTCCCAGACCCAATGGCTTGAACTCACGCCAGGTGCAAGTGTGTACATGCACACGATCCTGGAAGGAGAATGGAGAGAGATTGTGTGGTCATTCCTTCTGCGGCATAATTTATTACTTTCTCTCTCATTATCTCTGCCTTTCTGTCTCTCTCACCAGTGAGTGCATACACCTAAACGGAAAAACCTCTTAAAAATTTTTTGTGTGAAACTTACATGGCCATTTTAATTTTAATTAATAAAATTTTTGGCCCCTTTGCCAGTGATTGGAAAAGTCTGATAATTAATAATATTGGTAATGTATTTAACTACAACAACATAAAAGAAGGAATTTCAGAAAGACGACAAAGTTTTCATCTCTTTGTACATGTTCAGCAATATATATTCTTTTGGATGCATTTTTCTTTTCAATAGGATTAATTACCTGGGTATAATCAACTACAACTTTGTGGAATTTCATCAGTTTTAGTGAGCAATCTCGACTTTAAAGGTACACTAATGAGCAGTGTATTGACTCTGAAACCCTGGCTGTTCATTCTAAATGACTAGCTCTGGAAAATTGCCTTTAAAAGATAGTTTATATGTTTCAAATGACAGAACAATATAAATAGTAACTAAAAGTTCAAAGCTGAATGCTACTGCAGTGAGAAAAAAATTGTTACAAAAAATAATCATTATTTTATCTTTTTAAGATACAGTACCATAAAAATTATTACTTATTTGCTGGAACATAATTTTCTACAATTCTTGCTAGCTAAAATATACAACTTCATTGAAATGTACAGTTGTGAAAATATAAAAGTTATTATAAAGGTAAATAAATCATTTTTCTCTTTTATATTGACATAATTTGCATACATCTTTACCCGTGGTCACTTTGGTCCTTAGTATTATTGTTTACATTTGTATTGCAGATAGACATTTATTATAATGCTATTGTAAATTTAATTTAAGGTAAATAATAAACTTTATTGCCTATATTAATGCATTAGATGAGATTAGCAGTATGTCCTATATCTTATTTTTTATGTGACAGTGAATTAGGAGGCAATGTGAATAGAATATTCTCTTAGCTTTCTATTTATAGAATCTAGTGGGTAAAATATAAAATGGTGTATCATTCCATTTGGCAATTGACTACTAATGGGAGCATTTAAGCATTCATGCTTCCCCAAGTCATTATAATCGGTGTCTAATGTTTCACATAAATACTGTTCTACCCAAAGCTAGCTAAGATTACCCATGCAAAAAACAGTGCATTGCTCTGCTGGTAAACCAATTGACTTTCCTCTCCCCACTGACAGGTAAACCTTGGAACAAAATTGGAATAAGAAAGAAGGAAAAAGCATGAACAAACTAGGGTTCGCTATTTTACAAAAGACCAGAACAAATATCTTGGAAGCAATGATAGATTCCAAAATCCTTTTTACTTTTTGATCATTTATCTACATTTAAAGTGCCTGACATTATTCAATAGTGCTGTATTGTGACAAATTTCTCTCCCAATAGATTCAATTTCGATTAACCCGATGTGCCTGCAAAGCTCTTCAAAGTGTTCCCTGTTATTGACTGTCATGTATCCCAAACTTGCAGGGTTTTCTCTTTTTCCAGGCCTCACTAACACATCTATCTATAGATTTTTATACTTCATTCAAACCTTTAAACTTGAGAACACACTGAGATTTGTCTCTTCATCGTTCGCCCCCTTCACTGACCTGCCTATTCAATCATGTTAGACAAGGCGCCACAATAGTGATCCAGAAAGGAGTGTAGTGACAAAAAATTAATAACAGATTCAATACCAGATATAACCGCTAAGGTTTTAATGTCCAGGAAAAAAAAAAAAAAAAAAGCTGATACCCAGATGTCAGTAAGAATCCAAAGAAAAAAATGTAAATAATATAGATGCAGTATAGGAGAAATATAACCAAGGAGGAAACTAGAGATCAAAAATGAAAACAATACATCTAGGTATCAGTACAAAAGGAAAAAAAAAAAAATCAAGCAAGCACATCAGCAAAGTCTGTTTTCTGGCCATGGGATATTTTGAAAGGCTGTATAATAGCTGGCATCGCTGCTCACACTATCACAGCTCCATATCTAGGTCAATGCTAGCTTAAACGTATTTTTTTTTCTTTCTCATTCTGTTAGTGCAATTTTTTGTATACGGACAGCAATGATGTGCATCCTTTAAATCCTTTGTGATACATTTTAGGTCATTTCATGTTAACTATTTAAATATTTAAACAAGTTTTAAATGATACTGGATGATAATATGTTTTATTAAATGTACTTGGTGTCGTAAGTCGGAAAAAGTAAAGTGATGCAAAAGAAACTTCTTGTATCATCCTAATGCACCCAGCATCTGACGCTCTTGAATCAGATGTCTGAGCACTTGCTAGAGCTGTAATAGGAAAGTTTTTACTTTACGCCCCCACACAGTTTTCATATCCTTTCTCCTGACCTTTGCACTAGCAAATGAGAATTCTCACCTCTCTCTCTTTTTAAATTTATATGTTTCAGAATGTATTTCCTTTTGACTAGGAGCAGGTTTCTAAGGCAATTATTTTATTATCTTTCTCTGAGCAAATGTGTGTGTGTGTATGTATAGAGGGGAGGCTATTCTTACATTTCTTTGTTCCTTCTTTCCTTTGTTCTTTCCTTCTGATTTTAGTATGAACTATGGAATATTATTTTTGCACTGGATTAAAATTTAACACTATGTTATTGTTCAAATGTTCCAGATTTGACCGTCGAAAACTTACTTACTTTTTTCCTGTGTCTTTATGACATTTTCCATCAATCTGGGTTTTCTTTTCGTTTTTAGGTTTTTGCCATAGAGACGCATGTGCTCAGTGGAGCAAGACGGAGAGACAATGAGAGAGAAAGTGAGACATACCCCCTGAGGGAATGGTGATGCTGCAATCCCTTTTCCTCCATTCTCCTCCTGGGATTTTGGGCATGCATACACGCACGCCAGGCATAGCTTTCAAGCCTCCAGGTCTGGGGCTTGAACTGTTTGCACTGGACAGTGCTTTAACGGCTATACTACCTGCTGGCCTGGGTTTTCTTTCTAACACCATTCTTATTTGATGGCATTGTAAGATTCTGAGGACTTTACCTTATGTTTCTTGCCACAGCTATAGAATTATCCATGTATCCAAGTCACCCTGGTTTCTTTTACTAGAGAGTTATATTAGAAACAAGGCCTAGGTAATTAAAGTGATTTTTTCCATTGATACATTATTGATTCTAGGCCCTCTTATCTAACAAACAAGGGATTATGCATGAGTACACTAACTTGTATACAAACACAAAGACAATTGCTTCTCCATTTAATGATCTATGTTAAGCTAAACATTAGTTTATATAGATATCTCCAAAACTAATGATTACTACATATATCATTCTAGCCTTCTGTTCTTTTGCTTTTCTTCCATTTCCACAGAGAGAAATCGAGTTCTTAATATCTGGTATCTATTTGCTTAATTGTTCAGTTCCAATGTGCGTGTGTAGCAGTATCAGAACTGTTAACTTGAATTATATTCCTGAGGGAAACGACTTAATCAGCTAAGGTACAGTGTTTGTGTGCAGTTCATGCTGCTTTAATCTTCAGCCTTCACTCATTTCCGAAGTTGGTTAGAGAAGAATCTCTTCTGTTCAGTGAAGTTATTCCATGTGTATCTTCCACAGTGAGAAAATTTGGTCAATCCTAGTATCTCTTCACTTCCTAAATGAATTTTCTTTTTAAATTTATATACATTAACATTTGCTCTTTGTTGTGTAAATTCTAATGTGTTGGTAAATGCATAGTTTTGGTATCTATCATTAAATATATCATAGATAGCAGTTTTTTAATTAATTAATTATTTATTTAATTTTTGCTATAGGGCGCGTGCGCTCGCCAGAGAGACAGAGAGATAGGGAGAGAGAAAGCGAGAAATCACCCCCCAAGGGGGATGGCCACGCTGCAATCCCTTCTCCACCATTCTCCTCTCGGGATCTTGGGCACACACACACACACGTGCTTGGTGTGAGTTTAAGCCACCAGGTCCAGGACTCGAACCACGGTCGACTACATGGGAGTCCACAACATAGCCATTACGCTAACTGCTGGTCCCTAGAACAGTTTTACCACCTAAAAAAATCCTCTGTGCTTTACCTATTTAACTCTTGCATTGCACCTACCCCTTCCTGCCAATCTCTCTGCCTTGAAAATAACTAATCCTTTCACTATATAATAGTGTCTTCCACAATGTCGAATAATTAGAATCAGACAATGTGTAGCCTTTTTATTTTTTTTGGAAAGGTTTTTGCTATAGGGCACATGCGCTCGCCAGAAAGACAGAGAGAGACAGAGAGTCAGAAAGCGAGAAATCACCGCTCACCCCCCAGGGGGATGGCCACACTTCAATCCCTTCTCCTTCATTCTCCTCTCAGGATCTTGGGCATGCACGCACACACGCCCGGCGTGAGTTTAAGCCACCAGGTCTGGGACTCAAACCACGGTCGACTACATGGGAGTTCACCGACATAACCATTAAGCTAACTGCTGGTCCCAAAACAATGTGTAATCTTCAGACTGTATTCTTTTACTTGTCAATTGATATTTAAGATTCATATCCACCTTTTTATGGATTCACAGCTCTTTTTAAAAATTACTGAATAATATTGCACTGTGTACAAGTCTCAGATTATATTTATTCATTTGTTAAAGGGTGTCAGTTGCTTCCATTTTTCAGCAGTTATGAATAAAGCTGGTAACAATTTTGAATATTAATTTTTGTATAGAAAAAAACAGTTCTATTTATTTGGATGAACTCTTAGGAGTATAATTTCTTCACCACTGGACTATGATCACATTTTTAGAAAACTACAATCCTGTCTTTTAGAGTGCTGTACCATTTTGCATTCCTTACCAGCAATGAAAAAGGGTTCTTCCTGTTGAGGTCTGTAGTGCCTTAATGATATTTCACATTTTTGTAGGACTTTTGTTCATTTTTTTTGCCACCCTAACAGATGGTAGTGGTGTTTCCTTATATTGATTCACAATTTTCTTTTCTTAGAAGTTTTTGCCTTACAGCACATGTGCTTGCCAGGGTGTGTGTGAGAGAGAGAGAGAGAGCGAGAGAGAGAAAGGGACAGACAGATATGGTGAGAGGTAAAGTGAGAAAACACCCTCCAGGACGGATAGATAAACTGTAATCTCTTCTTCTCTATTCTTCTCCTGGGATCTTGGGCACACATGCACATGCGCCCAGTGTAATTTCAAAGTCATCAATTTGGAACTCAAATCTGCCATTCATGTGGGAGTCCAGAGACGGAAGCACTACACTCTGGTGGTCGCTTGATTCACAGTTTTCTAGTAGCAAATGATGTTGGTCATCTTCCGTAGGCTTCCTTATCTTTTGTACATCTCCTTTGGTGAGACAGCCAAACGTTTTCATCTCTTTTACATTAGGTTGTTTTCCTATGGTTACGTTTTAAGAGTTTTTGGTATGCTTTTAAAATACATTTTCTTTTTTAAGTTAATTTATTTTCTCTAAGAGTGAGGAGGAGGAGAACGCAATAGACTAACCCAATAGAGTCCTGACAATGAGCTCTCCTTCAAGTCTCAACTAACACCATGTCGGGGGCATTTGAGTGCCTAGCCTACTTAGGTAGTCTCTGGACATGAACCTGGAACCTTCCCATGGGAGTCAACCTCACAGACCACCTTATTTACCACTGTGCCACTATCCAACTTCGTTTTGTATATTCTGGATATAAGTCTATTAGTCTCTCAGGGATCCCATAAGAATGGTCCTCAAATTTAGCTTACTTAACGCAACAGAAATGTATTCTTTTATGATTCTGGAGGCTAGAAGTCCAAATTAAGATGTCGGCAGTCCCATCGTCCCTCACAATGCTTTAGGGAAGAATCTATCCTTGCCTCTTTCTAGTTGCTGGTGGCTGACTGCAATCTTTGGTATACCGTGGCTTGTAGACAAGTAATTCCAGTCTCTTCCTCTGTGTTCACATGACTTCTCCCTGTATGTTTGTGTCTCTAATTCTCCTTCTGTAAGGACATATTTTACTGGATTAGGGCTTAAACCAATCCAGTGTAATTTCACTTTAACTTAATTATATCTAGAAAAAACATATTTTTAAGTAAGTTTTGAAATAACACTCAAAAACTCCAAGTAGACAGGAATTCAAGGGAAAAAGTGTTTAACAAAATACAAAATTCTTAATATGATGTCTTTTGAAAAGAATAGTGTTTTTTTGAGTGTGTTTTCTTTTCATTTTTTCAGCATTATCTTTTATATAGCTGATGTTTCTAGCTTTCCTAATGTCTAACTTATCAGTTTTTCCTTTTAAGGGCCATCGTTTTTTAGTTTGATCTTAAATTCATTGCCCAATATAAAGTCATCCACATTTTCTCATATTACATTTTAGAAATTTCAGAGTGGGACCAGTAGGCGGCAAAATGCTTATGTGGATGGACTCCTGCCTAGTCAGCAGTGGTTGGAGTCCCATACCTGGTGACTTTAACTCATACCAGAAGTGCCCAAAATCCCTAGAGAAGAATGGAGGAGAAGGGATTGTGATGTGGATATTTCCCCGGGGGAGTGATTTCTTACTTTCTGTCTCTCTGTCTCTCTCTGACTCATGTGAGTACACATGCACTATAGCAAAAATCTCTCTCTCTAAAAAAAAAAAAAAAAAAAAAGGATTTGTATGCTACAGTTAGATTATTTTTAATTTATGTTCATGATCCACTTTTAGTTAATTTTAATGAAATATTTAAGGTCTTTATCTACATTCATTTTTTTCTTTTGCTGGATATGGACATCCAATGGTTCTAGCACTTTTTATTCAAAAGATGTCTTGTATTCATTAAATTGTTAGTATTTTATTTTTCAGGATCATTTTACTATATTTCTGTGCATCTCATCTTTTTTTTTTTTTTTTTTTTTTTTTTTTTTTTTTTTTTTTTTTTTTTTTTTTTTTGTAGAGGTTTTTGCTATAGGGTGTGTGCTCTCACCAGAGAGACAGAGAAACAGAAAATGAGAAATTACCCTCCCAGGGGGGATGGCCACACCTCAATCCCTTCTCCTCTATTCTCCTCTCTGGATCTTGGGCACGCATGCACATGTGCCCGGCAGAGTTTAAGCCACTGGGTCCAGGACTTGAACCTTGGTTGACTACATGGGAGTTAGCCATTATGCTAACTGCTGGTCCCTGTGCATTTCATCTTAATCTGTTGAACTGTTTGCCATTTCTTTAAAAATACTTCACTATTTCATTACAGTAGCTTTATATTAAATGTTGAAGTCAAGTATTTTGAGTACAATACCCTTCTTTATTTTAGTCTTTTTTCCCTATTTTTATGTATATTCTTGTACAACTTTTCTTTCCATATACCCTTCAGAAAGAGCTTGTTAATATTATCAAAGTAATTTGCAGGGATTTTGATTAGAATTTTATTAAATCTGTAGATTTTTTTTGGGAAAATAAACATTAACAATATTGAATTTTCCAATTCAATTAAAGAATATTTCTACACTTATTTAGAAATTACTCACTTCTTCCCATCAGAATGTTATAGTTTTATGCTTACCTGTACTATACATTTGGAATTGTACCTATATATTTGACTATTTGGGGCACTTTCAGAAAGTATATGGTTTTATAGATCTCAAATTCCAAATATTCTTTAATGATATATAGAAAGGCAATTACTTACGTAAACTGAGACCTCACTATATTTGCTTATTTTTTTTCCTAGATTTTTTAAGTTTGGGGGATTTTTAGAAAAATAATTAGTATGAAAAAATGTTATTAATTCTTTCCCTTTAGACATACCATTTTGTTGTTGTTGCTATTGTTTTTTTTTTTTTTTCACTATAGGATGCGTGTGCTCACCAGATAGACAGAGACAGAGAGACAGAAAACGAGAAATCACCCCCAGAGGGGATGGCCACGCTGCAATCCCTTCTCTTCCATTCTCCTCTCAGGATCTTGGGCACACACACATACGCGCTCGGCATGGGTTTTAAGCCACTGGGTCTGGGAAGCGAACCATGGTAGACTACATGGGAGTCCAGCGACATAGCCATTATGCTAACTGCTGGTTCCCACTATTGTTTTTTTAATTTGCTAGAGTGTGGGGGTGAGAAAGCACCCCCTATGGAGAATTGTCATATTACAATCTCTTCTCTTTAATTTTTTCCTTTCTGAATTCAGGCGTGCATGCACACACATCTGGTTTGTTTTTTAAGTTGCTGGATCTGAGACTCAAACCGCCCAGTCAGCTAGGTGAAATCCAGCTGCCTTAAGCACCATACTGCTGGTTGACCTAAGGTGTAATTTTTAAATCTGTCTCTTGATTAGGTCTTCCAGTATAATATAGATAAAAAGCAGTGATGAGCAAGAATTTCTTGCCTTCTTACTGATCTTACAGAGAAATTGCCTGCTTTTCACCATTAAGGATAATGTTAGCTGTAGGTTTTCTAAGGATATTCTTTGCTTAATTGAAGAAATTCTCCTCTATTCTTAGTTTACGGAGGGCTTTTTTTTTTTTTTTTTCAGGAATAGGTGTTATATATTTTCAGACAATTTTTGTACTTCTGTTGATGCCACTGATTTTTCCCCCTCCCACATCCTGTTGATATGATGATTTCTATTGCTTTATTTTCAGATGTTGAACCAGCTTTATATACTGGGGATAATTCCTACTGGATAATTCTTCTTATACATAGTTAGATGGTTTTTTACATTATTGTTAAAGTTGATTTACTTCAGAGATAGAGAGAGAAAGGCACACACAAAAGAATCTCCCTACCTGGTCCCTCCTAGTTTCAGGCAGCTGGAATCACAGTCTCATGCCACACATCTAGTCGGTGCAGAGGCACCTTGGACATAAACTCTGGACCTTCCTATGTATTTTCGCTATCACAGACTACTGTTACTGTTGTACCCTTATGACTAGCCTGTAATTATTTCAAGATTTTCACACTCATGTTCAAGAGAGATACTAGTTTCTTTCTTTTTTTTTTTTTTGGAGAGATTTTCACTGTAGGGCGCGTGCGCTCGCCAGACAGACAGAGAGAGACATAGAGACAGAAAGCGAGAAATCACCCCCCAGGGGGGATGGTCACGCCGCAATCCCTTCTCCTCCATTCTCCTCTCAGGATCTTGGGCACGCACACACACACGCCCGACGTGAGTTTTAAGCCACCGGGTCCGGGACACGAACTGCGGTCGACTACGTGGGAGTCCAGCGACATAGCCATTACGCCAACTGCTGGTTCCCTAGAGAGATACTAGTTTCTAATCTTCTTATTTGTATTATCTTTACCTGGTTTCATAATAGGGATGTCCAGCTGAATTGAGTTATGTCCCATCTGCTTCTGGTTTTTGAAATAGATTATAAACAATGATGTTATTTCTTTAAATGTTTGGTTAGAATACACCAGTCAAACTATTTGGGCTGTATGCTTTTGTTTTTATTGGGAGAAATGTTATAATTATAAATTTTATTTATTATCTACATATAAGACTTGGCAGATTATCTATTCCTCCTTGTGTGACTTCTGATAGTTTTTATCTTTCAAAAAATTGCTTCCTCCCCTTGTGTAAATTTTGGTAGTTCTTATCTTTCAAGAAATGGCTCTTTTTTTTTTTTTTCCAAGATTTTTGCCATAGGGCACATGCACTCTCTGGAGAAAGAGACACACAGAGAAAAAAATCACACCAAAGGGAGGAAGGCCATGCCAGAATACTTTCTCTTCCATTCTCCTCTTGGAATTTTGAGTGTGTAAACACATGCACCCAGCATGTTCTTTTTTTTTTTTTTTTTCCCGAGCCACCAGGTCCAGGGCTCAAACTGTGGAGTGGGCCATGTGAAATTTAGCACCTAAACTACTATGCTACTGGCTGGCCTGAAATTGCTCCATATTATCTGGGAGATAGAACTTGTGTGCTTAGAATTGTCCATAGTATCTCTTTTGTGTTTATGAGATAAATAACTTTGCAGCTCTTTAATTTTTCATACCAGTAATTTTCTCTCCTATTATTTTTTTTCTAGCCTGGTTACTGGTTTATCAACTGTATTGTTCTTATAAAGTCAAAGATAAATTTTGGTTTTATTGATTTTTTTCTCTTATTTTTCTATTTTTTCTTTTATTTTTTTCAGAGGTTTTTGCTATAGGGCGCATATGCTCACTAGAAAGACAGAGAGAGACAGAAACTGAGAAATCCTTCCAGGGAGGATGGCCACGTTGCAATCCCTTCTCCTCCATTCTCCTCTTGGGATCTTGGGCACGCATGCACATGAGCCCAGCATGAGTGTAAAGTAACCGGTCTGGGACTCGAACTACAATTGACTACATGGGACTCCAGCAACATAGTCACTATGCTATCTGCTGGTCCCTCTATTTCTCACTTTCATAATGCTTGCTGTAGCTTTTTCTTTCTTTTTTTTTTTTTTTATGTTATGCATTTTTATGCATCACTTTTGGTGAACATCATAAATTCTTTTTTTTTTCTTTTTTTTGAGAGATTTTCACTGTAGGGCGCGTGCACTCGCCAGACAGACAGAGAGAGAGACATAGAGACAGAAAGCGAGAAATCACCCCCCAGGGGGGATGGCCATGCCGCTTGGGCACGCATGCACACGCACCCGGTGTGAGTTTTTTTTTAAGCCACCGGGTCCGTGACACGAACCGCGGTCGACTACGTGGGAGTACAGCGACATAGCCATTACGCTAACTGCTGGTTCCCATAAATTCATTTTTTTTGAGATATTTTGCCATAGGGCACATGCACTCACCAGAGAGACAGAGACTGTTGTCCCTGGGGGACAACCATGCCACAGTTCCTTCTCATTCAGTATCCTCTTGGGATTTTGGACACACATGCACACACACCTGGCATGTTTTAAGCCACATCGAACCACAGTCTACCTACTGGGAGTCCAGGGACATAAACATTATGCCATCTCCTAGTCTCTGAACATCATAAATTCTAATAAAATTATTTGTATTTGCTATAATAGGGTAATTTTTAAAAAAATATTCAATTTGACTCATTGTATATTTTAGATATGTGTTTATTCTCCATATATTGCATTTTCCTACTCTCTTCTGTTATTAAAATGTAGCTTGATAGAACTGTTGAATAAAATATATTGTATATGTTTATTAATGTTATGTATCAATTAAGTGGATTTTATGGCCAAGGATAGGATCTATCTTGAAGAATGTCCCATGTGCTCTTGAGAAGACTGTATATTCGATGTTGTTCATGGAGTATTCTCTAATTGTCAATTAGGTCAAGTTGATCTATAATGTTCTACAGGTCCACTGTATCTTTACTGATTTTCTGGTTGCTTAGTTGGTCCATCAGAGTCTGCAAAGTGAATGCTGAATTCCTTACTTACAATAGTGGGCTTGTGTATTTTTCCTTGCCATTCCAAAAATTCGCCTTATCTATTTTAATGCTATTTGATTAGGACATAGATGTTAAATTCTTATTTCTTCATTGGCACTTGACTGCTTTATCAACATGTACATATTCATCATTAGTCTGTAGCTTATGTCTAATGTTTTTCTCTCACCCCTAGATGTGATTGGCATTAGCAAGGTATATATTTTTCTACTCTGATTGGCATTAGCAAGGTATATATTTTTCTACTCCTTCCTTTAATATGCAAGGATATTTATATTCATAGTGGAATTATTGTAGAGAATATATAATTGGCTCATGTTATTAAAAATCTCCTCTGGGGCCAATAAATGGTGTGGTGCCTAAGGTGATGGATTCTCACATGGCTGACTGAGTCCTGGACTCTGTAGCTTGAAAATCATGCCTGGCACATGTGTTTTCATGCCCAAAATTCCAAAAGAGAAATGAAGGAGAAGGGATTGCAGCATGGCCATCCTCTCTAGGGGGTGATTTCTCACTTCCCTCTCTCTATCCATCTCCAGGAGTGCAAGGATCTTACGGCGAGAAAAAGTTCTCTGGTTATCTATGATTTTACTTTATTTTTAATTTTTTTAATCGCCATAGGACACATGCAATCACTGGAGAGAGACAATGAGAGATGGAGAGAGGGAACATGAGAAATTGCCCTCTCAGGGGAATGATCATGTCACAATCCCTTCTCCATTCTTCTCTCAGGATTTTGAGCATGCACGTACACACACCTGGCTTGATTTTCAAGCTAGCAGGTCTGGAGTTTAAACTGTAGTCAGACACGCAGGAGTCCAGTCCCATAGCTATCATGCCAACTGCTTGTCACTTGGTCATCTGTCTTTTAATTAATATATTTAAGTCAGTCACATAAAAAGTGATTATTAATATAATTGATTCACATATACCAAGTTTGTAAACTGTTTTCTTTATTTATTTCAGTTTGTAATTTATGAAACAGTGTGTTCACTGTCGAGAGAAAGAGAGAGAGAGAGAGAGAGAGAAAGAGAGAGACCCTATCCCTATTCCCCATAAAGAACGATCACTTTGCAATTCATTCTCCTCCATTTCTGCCTCTTTCAGGATTTTGTGCACACAGGCACTTGCTCCAGGTTTGCTTTTCAAGATGTAGGTCCAGGAAATGAACTATGCAGTTGACCATGTGGATAGAGCCACCTTGCCCACCATTCTACCAATTGGCACTGTAAAAGTTTTTCATGTCTCCCATTTCTTGTCCTTTTTTTTCTTATTATTTTGTTGATCTTTTTGTTCTTTATGCTTTTTATTACATATTTAAAATTTTATACATTTAATTACTATACATCACTTTGCTTGTAAGTTGAATATACTCAACATGAAAGTGCTACACATAAGTCCAGTTGAGGATAAAAACACATTATCACCAGTTAATAACCCATTTCTGTATCCCATAAATAAATGCTTTGTCTCTCTCACCCTTCTCCCTCTTTATCCCATGCCCTTTCCACATTGTCACCCAATTCTATAACCCTTTTTAATGCTTCTCTTTCCTCTAATCTCTCAATATTATTATTTAAAGGTAGACGTTGGTTAGTTATAAATGTATAATTCAACACCTAGGGCAAAAAACAAATTTTCCCATGTGTGACTGATACAGGGAGACAGAAAATGCAGTCATATAAAAGCTTCTATAAAAGCCAAAAATATCTTGTTGGGGTAGGCAAAGACTTCTTAAATAAGATATTTTTGGTTTTTATAGAAGCTTTTATAAGACCACATTTTCTTTCCCTTTTTAGTATATCAGTTACACATGCAAAAATTTGTTTTTTGCCCTAGGTGTCGAATTATACATTTATAACTAACCAACGTCTACCTTTGAATAATAATATACCTTATCCTGTATTATAGGGAGACCTTATAGCAGAGTACTCCCAATTCGTACCTTTCATCTGTATATCATTGCTGTGATTTCTTTCACTGGTTTACATGGCTTAATTACAAAGCATTGTGTTGCTATTGATAGTATTATTATTGTACTTTATTAAGATTTTTACCACAGGATACATGAGCTCATCAGAGAGAGACAAAGAGAGAAGCAGAAAGAGAGAAAGTGAGAAATTCTGCCCCCTCCCCCTGGGGGGAAGGGATGGCCACACTATAATCCCTTTTCTTCCATTCTCCTGTCAGCACAAGCATTTATGCCTCTTGTGATTTTTCAAGCCAGCTGGACTGGGACTGGAATAATGTTAGGTGATATGGGAATCTAGCGCCTTAATCATCATGCCACCTGGTGGTCTACTAATATTATTTTAAATGTATCATTACTGTTTATATCAACTAAGAATAAGAAAATACATTTCTTTTCTCATTAAACTTTGTTTTAATAGGTCTCAAAATTCTGTAGCAGATTTTTGGTCCAATCGTTTCCACTAAAAAGTACTGATGTTAAAAACTAATAACAAAACTGCCACACACAAAAAAATGAAATGGTTCACAAAACATTTTCCTTTCCTTCTGAAGGTTTTACAATGCATTGTTATCATTAACCAGCTTTTTACTATTAAACTTCTCAGAAAATAAACTATTTAATCTGAACTTTCGCATTCTTCTCTTGATTCTTTTTATGTAGTTTCAAATTTCTGACCTTATCGTTTATCTTCTCTGAAAAATTTCTTTCATTATTTATCGTAAGCCGGATCTGGTGACAATGAGTTCCCTCAGTTTTTGTTTTTTTAAGACAATATTTTTTACCTTTTATAAGGTAATTTTGTTGAATTTATGATTCTAAAATAGTATTTGGGTTTGCCTTTTTTTTTTAATTGAATACTCTAAATATGTTATCCTGCTCTTTTCATGATTTCAGGATTTCTATCTAGACATTTACCAGAAATCTGTTGTTTGTGTATGATGAGTATTTGTTCCCACTAGCATTTTTTTACATTCTTTTTAAATTAATTTTATTTATAATTATCATAGTATTTTTTATATTACATTGAGTCACATATATCTTTACAGTGTATTATGTTTCTTCTTCCACACATATAATCAAGACAAAGACATTACTATCCACATCCTCATCATCAAATAGCTCATCACTTTTTTCAGATCAGTATTATTATTATTCACACTATTTTTTAAACATTCAGTCACTATATATCATTTGGCTTGTAAAAAGAATTTACCCAACATGAAACACTTCTCAGACCAGTCCAGTTGAGAATACTATATGTGTCATCATCAATAGGTAATAAACCATTTCTGTGTCCCACTAATGTCATGCCTCTCTATTTGTTCTCTTACTATCCTTCGCTGTACTCTTACCTTCTGCCCAGTTCCACACTGTCTTCGGCATCCATAACTATTTTCACTGCTTTGATCCCCTTCAATATTTTGTTCTCTACCATAAAGTGCCTATAGTTAGTATACATTAAGTGGAATACACAATATCTTTCTTTTATACCCTGACTTGCTTCACTCATCCAATAGAACCTCCATATCCAACTTTCTATCAAATGCCAGGGTCTTGTTTTTATTAATGGCTGAATAGTATTCCATAGAGTATACGGACCACACTTTTTCCATCCATTCGTTTGTGGACATTTGGGTTGGTTCCATGTCTTAGTGATCATGAATAATGCTACAATAAACATTGATGTGCAAGCCCTTTCCTGACTGAGCATTCTCCTGTCCTTTACGCAGATCCCACTAGTATGTTTTGAAATTTCCACATTATCTTTGCTTACCTGTAGTTTGAGTTGAAATGCTTAAGTGTGAATGTTCTGGTACTTACCTTGAGATTCCTAAATTTGTGCTTTATTGTCTGTCATTATTAATTTTAGATTTTTTCCCAAGTTTACTGTTACTTCAAGTATTTCCTTTGTTGAGCTCTCTCTTCTCTTTCTAGCATTCCAATTATTTTTTTTAATTTGATAATTCCGTAGTTCTCAAGTATTATATCCTTCATTATTATTATTAATCCTTTCTCTCTTTACATTTTAGTACTGAAAATTTCTATTGATATATCTGCAAACTCTCTGATACCTTTCTTTTCCATTTTCAGCCTATTAATGAGACTACCAATCATTCTTCATTTCTTTTTACAGTGTGTGATTTCTAGGTTTTATTTATTATTATTTCATGAAGTTTTCATCTTCTGATTATATCAATTTTTTCTTGCATGCTTTCTACTTTATCCCTTAGCATTCTTAACATAGTCATCACAGTTACTTTAAATTCTGGCTTGACATTTCCAAAGTCTGTCATATTGGAGTCTGGTTTTGATGTGCGCTATGTCTCTTGACTGTAGTTTTACTACTCTAGCACCATGTCTTACAGGATTTTTGTTTTTATTTATATATTTTTCTTTAATAGACAGCCAGACAGACCAATTTGGATAGTAGAACTGAAGTAAAAGAATTTTAATGGTAAGTTTTATGTTTATTCAACTAGAATTTGAGTTATGTTTAATGTTGCTCTTGATGTCAAAGGATTCAGATTACTTAGAGTTACTGTTTTTGTCTCTCTCATTGTCTTAGATTCCCTGAGAACTTCTCTTTGAAATGTCTGTGTTTTGTAGCCCTTTCAGCCGTAATCCTTTGTTATTGTTCTGAAGATTGTTGATATGGTACTAACGTGTTTGGAAAGACTAATGCTTTATAATCTGATCATTAAATCTCAGTCTTTCAGTCGGTGTACATTACTGTGTTATAAACTTCACAGGTGTTTTCTAGCTATACCCCTGACCATTCCCACCCCCCATCAGATAGAAAAAGAACACAGTAGAATTTGGTAATGTGCTTCCTTTTATGTAGGACAGATTATGGTAAATTCTTTTTTTTTTTTTTTTTTTTTGAGAGATTTTCACTGTAGGGCGCGTGCGCTCGCCAGACAGACAGAGAGAGACATAGAGACAGAAAGCGAGAAATCACCCCCCAGGGGGGATGGTCACGCCGCAATCCCTTCTCCTCCATTCTCCTCTCGGGATCTTGGGCACGCACGCACACGCACCCGGCGTGAGTTTTAAGCCACCAGGTCTGGGACACGAACCGCGGTCGACTACGTAGGAGTCCAGCGACATAGCCATTACGCTAACTGCTGGTTCCCCCAGATTATGGTAAATTCTCAATCTAGTAAGAGTAGATCCTGATGTGGAGAATATACTTGATGCATTTTTATGGGATCAGTGTTCCCCTCCCCTTTTAGAAGCTTATAGGTTGTTTTTTTTTGTTTTGTTTTGTTTTTTCTGGTTGTTTTTTATTTGTTTGTTCTCTTCTTGGCTTTTCACTATAAAAAATTAGGGCCTCTTTGAGATAAAACCCATAATGTATTTTCTAATATTAAAAAAGAATTAAAATGCATGAAGGAAAAGTAAAGGACAAAAGGCTACATCCAAAATTTTAGGATCTATTATTTACGCAATTAATTATGAATTACAACAATATTTAACAACATTCAAATGGGACTTTGCCCTTCTAAGTTTGTGTCTTCTAGGAGTTTCTCACTGTTACACCACTGAAAATTACTCTCTAACGTTTTGTCCGTATTACTGTTTCTGTGTTTCTACACAATATGCTACTGATCAGAGTATGCAGTTCTCAGCTCTGTGACTGTCTGTGTTTATTCATCTCCCCAGATTTGCTTAACTCCCCACAGAGAGTTTGCCCTGTGATAACTCCTCTTCTTGTTATAGAAATGGCAGTGATCATTTTCAGAGTTTTATACATGAGAGCTGAAACGGGAAGTGTAGAGAAGTTTGGTTTTAAAGATACAACATGAAATTTAGAAAGGCTTGCAATCGCCATTGTCATGCTACTGATGCATACATCTCTCAGCATGGTCTAAGCTATGCTCATTTGCATGTAACAGGAACTAACTCTCAGATCCTTACAACAGCATAGGTCTACTTGTCCTGACATTTAGATTTGCTTTGGATCTGTTTTGCCTCCAATCTAATCTTCATCATTCTAGAATCAAGGATACAGGAGAGCCCTTCCCAATGCCATGGTTTTCCTTGGTGCAAGAGACAACAGAAAGATGATGGGGCCACAATGTTTTTTAAATATTTCGCTTGAAAGTTGCACATGGCTTCTTTATATCTTATTACCTAGCCAAAACATGGCCAAGGTTATGGTCAATAGGAAAATATTCTCAACCATCACTACTGAGAAACCACATAGAATAGGTTTTAAATAGTTTGAAAAAAAAAAATAAACTCTAACACAGAATATATGCCAAGCACGAAGTGAACATTCCTCCTTAGAGCAAAGTCCTATTTGAATGTATTTAAATATTCCTTTAATTCATACTTAATTGAGTACATAATAAAATTTTGGATCTAGCCTTTTATTCTTTACTTTTCCTTCATGCATTTTGTTTTCTTTTTTAATATTAGGAAATACATTCAACTAGTGTCATTCAGGTGTGAAATAATTTTATTATTCTCAATAGGCAAATAAATAGCATCTCTAATGTTATACATATAATAAACATGAGTATTATAAGAGTGAAGTTTTCAGTGTTTGCTTTCAGATATATGGCATATCATAAAGCTAATTGATGTGTACAGAATATTCAAATATTGGTGATTCTTTTAAAAAAAACTTATCGTCATAAGGCATGTCTACTTGTCAGAGAGAGAGAGATAGAGAGGGAGAGCCAGAAATTTCCTCCCTGGGGCCAGCGGTTAACGTAATGGCTATGTCACTGGACTCTCACTTGTTCGACCACGGTTTGAGTCCCAGACCGCAGTTCGAGTCCCGGACCCAGTGACTTAAACTCACGCTGGGCACATGTGCATGTGTACCCAAAATCCCGAAAAGAGAATGGAGGAGAAGGGATTGTGATGTGACCATCCCCCCTGGGGGGTGATTTCTCACTTTCTGTCTCTCTGTCTTTCTCTGTATGTCTGGCAAGCACACGTACCCTGTAGCAAAAACCTCTCCAAAAAAGAAAAAAGAAATTACCTCCCAAGGGGGATGGCCATGCCTCAGTGCTTTCTCCTCCACTCTCTTCTTGGAATTTAGGGCACACACTCACATGTGCCTCATATGAATTTCAAGCTGCCAAGTTCAAGGTCTTAAACCATGGTCCACCATGTGAGAGTTCCACACCTTAACCATTCTGCCATCTGTTGGCCCCCAAATATTGGTGATTATAGGAGAATTCCATTTCCCTTAATTTTATATTACCCCACTACCCATCTCATTCAATGACATGTTATGTTTTTCTGGACAATAAAAATGAGAACAATTTTCTGTAGTAGCTTTACCATAAAAACAGGATTATGGGAAATGATTTCCAGATATAGTGTAAAGATACCATATATTAAAATAAAAACCCAAGATGTACTCAACAATTCCTTGACCAGCCTATGTGCAGTGAGTATCTGAAAATGGGGCAGACTACGGAGAGGCATTACACACAGAGTCTGTCGTACAAATGTCTTTACACTTGGTATACAAGTGATATTAAGAAAAGCACCCTTGGTCTTAATCAGCACTGTAGGAAACATTTTATTGCCTTTTACATGCTCTCTTTACAAAGTAGCACTTGCTTAATTAACTCCACCTTACGTAACCAAAGATTAGTTTACAAAACAATATTAAAAGAAATTCTAAAGGGAGCATTTGTTGAAATAAGTTGGTTAGCCATTACTGCAAGAACAGCTTTGTGCCTACTAATGATTGGATTTATAACTGATGTCTACTACTTTTAATGTTACACTATATTTTCCTAAATGTTTCTCAGCACAGTGGCTTGATGCAAATAAAAAAAAAAAAAGTTCTACTTTCTATTTCCTTTGTAATTTATAAATGCAATAAAAGACTAGTTCATTAATGCTAAGGACAAATATGGGCAATACTTACAGCCATATACACTCATACAAAAACAAAAACATGCAAATTATTATGGCAATAAATATAAAATATGTTGAATTGTATAAAGTACAAATTTTCCTTTTTAATAGAAAATCTGTGTACTGCATTTTAGTGCTATAACTTCTCAAGGACTCCCAACCGAATTCATGGAGAAAACAGAATAATGCAGAACTAACAAATAATAGTAATTCCATTTAATGTGTGCATCTTTATGCAACCCCATTCAAGGAAATGTATTAAATAAAGCATTGTTTCACATGGTTAGTGCAACCATAATCTGAATTAGTCTTGATTATACAGCAGTGGATCAACTAAATGTGATATATCATATATATCGTTCTGGCAAAATATTTTTTACTTACCACTGAAGATAAATACAAATTGTTAAAGATTCATGATATGTAAGACAAGGGGAATTTTGGTAACAAGAAAGCATTTAACAATCATTTCAGGTCTTGATTGCTATGGAAAGAAAGACAAGCTTGACAAGATTAAGATCTATATAAAAAGGGAAGAGAATGAGTCTTCGTTAATTGTGGACGTTTTAACTTGATAACTGCCTTAGTCCGGTCAAGGTACAAGCAGATTTGGTGTTGCCATAGGGCCCACGTTTTGGTTCATCAATATTTTCTATCTGTGTGCTGCCTGTTTTTATTTTCCTTATTTTATTAAAATATGTTTTTTAAATTTTTAAAACATTTCTGTCTTAGAGTATGTGTCCTCGCCAGAGAGAGATAGAGACAGGGAGAAGGAAAGTGAGAAATCACCCCTCAGGAAGATGGTCATGACACAATCCTTCTCCTCCATTCTCCTCCCAGAGTCTTGGGCACACATGTACACATGCCCAGTGTGTGTCAAGGCACGGTGTCAGGGACTCGAAATGCAGTCAGTCTTGTGGGAGTCCAACAACATAATCACTATTCCATCTGCTGGACCCAATATATATATATATATATATATTTTTTTTTTTTTGGAGAGGTTTTTTTTCGCTATAGGGCGCGTACGCTCGCCAGACAGACAGAGAGAGACATAGAGACAGAAAGCGAGAAATCAACCCCCAGGGGGGATGGTCACGCTGCAATCCCTTCTCCTCCATTCTCCTCTCGGGTTCTTGGGCACGCACGCACACGTGCCTGATGTGAGTTTTAAGCCACCGGGTCCGGGATGCGAACCACAGTTGACTACGTGGGAGTCCAATGACATAGCCATTACACAAACTGCTGGCTCCCTGGACCCAATATTTTTTAATTTTAACAATATGTTCCCCCTACTTTATAATATTCCACCTTTAAAAAAAAAGAAAGAGTAAATAAACAATAAGCATTGGACAAAGTAGCCATGGATCCTGATGATTATTTTAAAATAACCTATTCGATATTATCCCTTGTTTGACTCTCACAGGAAAATACATTTCATCGACAATTACATGTGTAAATGATTCCTTTATCTTTTGCCCCTTTGCTCACCTCCCTTTTGTATTCTTGCTTTCTTCTTCAATTTTTTTCTAGTGTGCAAGAGTATGGAATGTGTGTGTATTAGGGTGTGGGTAATAGCTAATACAATTTCTAAATCAAAGAGTAACTTCATAATTTAATAAATCTTTAGGTATTTTTAAAAGCTAAAATAACTCAGCATCTATCTTTTCTCACAAAAAAAGCATTGCTTAGGTAAATTATCTCCACACATATGGCAGCCAGAGAACTTTTTATTTTGTGAAAACGTGGTGCAATACTCTAGAGGGGAAAAAAAAATAGGAAGACAGAAGCAGAAAAGAGTTTATGTCCTTATCAATGACTGAGACAAGAAGTATTAAAAGAGCAATAAAAAACTATGGATGGTATTGCAGTAGCAGCAGCTGTGGGAGCATAAGTAGCACTAAATTATACATGCATTTGCTCAAAGAATAATTATGTTGTTCATCAATAATAAGTAATTAGCTGAAAAAATTACCATGTCACATGCATGCACATTTGTAAAAAAATAAAAGCACATATGTCACTATTAAGATGTTTAAATACCATTCACCATTATATTATTTTTATCTGATCAGATGCAGTTTTCCAGTTCCATGCTACGTGAGGAGAAAGCAGTTTGCTTTTGGACAATTTTTCACAAGAAAAATTAATTTACTTTTACAATTTGGGGAAACTAAGAAGAGATACCCATTATTTTCTTTTGGAAATCATTCAAAAGTCCAGGTGAAAAACAGGCTCCAAATGAGATAAAACAAAACATCATGTTTTAAGCCAACAGACACATTCTACAATTATTCAACTTGTCAAACATGAGCTGACAGTTAAAAGACCAGAACAGACGGACCCAATCCATAAACACCATCCCTTCTTCTATGTCTATGATAGAACTCCACCTACACTCCTATAGTATATAATTTGCATTCGCTATGTAATTCTCTTCAGGTCACATGATAGACTTTCTATTATTATGTTTCAAGTCTCCTGCCAGGTTATTTTTTCCTTCACTACTTTTCAAAGGATTTGGTTGGTGGTAGAAATAAATATTCTGCCACAGATATTGAGTCTTAAAACCAAGATGTTCTTCCAGGATAACATCTGAATCACAGATACTCCCCTGAATCCACCCTAGGGAATGTGGGAATCACTGCACACTTAGAAATTACACACAGAAAATATTATTCCATCTTCTAAAATCTTATTAATTAAATAGTCACTGATAAATTGCTATTAGATAACAGGTACCTATTTAAACTGTGCATGAGAGAGTAAATAGCTTATCACATTTTACTTTGCCCATATATATTAGATAGTAATTTTAACAGAATTAATTTACAAAATTCAAAATCTATACAGAGAGATATAATTTTTGAGCTCCTGGAGGTTAAGTTCTATTAACGGTAAGTCTGATTTGAGCCATAAAAATAGAAAAACCCAGCCATTAAATGAATTCCAATACTTGAACTGTTTAAAGATCCTAAAACCCTTGTATGAAGAAGAAACAGTTTTCTTTGGGAAACAATGTTACTATACTACAAAATTCATACTGTAAAAGTTTTTCTTAGCGTTCTCCAAGAGAAAAGCATTCTCTTACTAGGAGGGGACATAACAATTTTGGCAGTTATAACCTAACCCTTCACCAGTCTGCTCTTCCATTCATTTTCTAGCTCATTTCCTTATTTTTTACTATCTGTTTCTTATTTATCAGAAAATATTTGTTTGCAAAGCAATTGTTTATTTGTCTGAATATTTATTAATGTAACTTTCAAAGAAGTAGAGATTTTTTTCTTGTTTGACATCACATTACCAGTACTGAAAACATGGCCTTAATAGGTCATAATCACATACATGTTGACTAACTAAATGAAAAATGAAATTCTTTAAATGATAAGTCATATAACAGTCTTATTGTTCATTATTATAAAACAGATGAGGACAAGTGGAGAGCAAACAGGTAATTAAATTTTCTTTAAGGTATTTTAAATGGCAATTAAATACAAATACACATTCATGTGCACACACATAGCAAATAAAATTATGTTGAAAAGTAAATATTTTTTTCTTTATTTAGTTATTAAACAAACACCTTCTTGAGTATCTGCTATGTGCCTAAACTTGTCTATGTATTAAAGATGCACAAGTGAACCCTTATTTTTTTTTTGGAGTTTACATGCAAGTTTGTAGGGGTAATGTATAAAAAATTTAATAAGTAAAAGTATTTCGAGTTGTGATATGTGTCAAGGAAGTTTCTATGTCACATACACATTAGTAAACTCTTGAAGAAAGTGAAAAATTTAGCTATGTGCCCATCTGGAGGAAATATCTTACAATTAGAGTAAAACAAAAGTTGAAGGACAGAGTCAGGAGGTCAGGAGTGTACTTGTCATGTTTGCAGTTGAGTAAGAGAGACAGTGAAGAAAGCAGTTGTTACTGTTGCGAGATTCAAGAGGCAGTCAAGGCCCATATATGTGAGAACCTTATTAGTATTATATTGACTTTGGATATCCTTGCAAAGATTACCGGCAGCTATTGATAAGTATGATTTAGGGGAAACACACACACACATAACACCACACATAACACACAACAAGGAACAGATTTAATTAAAAATATCATAATGGCAGTTTTGTGAGACTAGCTCATAATGGAAGAAGTGGGTATGAAGGTTAATGGTAATAGATAGGATCCTATTGTAATCATCCAGGTAAGAGATGTCCATAAGTTGAGTAAGCTAAGAAGTGATAGGATTCAAGACATACTTAGGTAGTATAAAATGATGAACCTTTTTTTGTTTGTTTTAAAGAGATTTTTGCTTTAGGGCTCATGTGCTTGCCAGAGAGACAGAAAGTGAGAAACCACCCCCTGGAGTGATGGCCACACCACAGTCCTTTCTCCTCCATGCTCCTCTCGGGATCTTGAGCAAGCATGCACACATGCCTGGCATGAGTTCGAAGCTGTCTGTTACTCAAATTCCAAACAACTATGTGGGAGTCCAGTGACATAACCATTACACTATCAGCTGGTCCCCAAATGGTGAATGTTTCATGAACAGAACAGGAGAAAGAGTATTCAAAGATGTGAGTGGAATTTATGTTCTGAGGAAGTAGGAAAAAAATTAGTGAGAAGGCAGAAAAATAGAGTTGTCATATTGATTTGAGGAAGACAGAGGTAACCATTACTTTATACAAATGTATAAGAATGTGACATATTAGTAAAGTGCATGCGCATGTTACATATAGCATTGTTTAAACTTTAATCTTCAGTTACAGAGAGAAGAAAGGAACGAAGTGTTTGGATGTGTGATAGGAAGCATAAGACCAGAGAAAATACAAATGACCAGAAAAAATGAAGCATGAAATAGAAATACTTTAGAAGGAAAAGATTATTTTATTTCAATGGATGCTAAGACAAATGTTGGTTAGAAAAGTGTTCTTTTCCCGCAATACTCTCATCTTGGTAATGTTGTTTCTATTATTCTATAAAACCTCAACAATATTTAAAATCAAAGAAGGTCTGACCTGAAAGGGAAAACAGTTTACAGTTTTCTTAAGGGCATTCAATTTGGAAGAAACTTAACCAAGAATATAAATTAGTGAGGAAAGCATAAGTTGCCCAAAAGATAAACATACTAAGGGTATTGTATGAGTACAGTAATTCCGTGTTTTGTATAACACCAAACTACTTTATATCTAATGAGCAAAACTCAGTTTTTCCAGTCTTACATTCGCAACAAAATAATCCAATCCTAAAACATAATGGATAAGCAAAATTTCCAATTGGCAGGAAGGTTGGAGTCTTCTAAATAATACCAATGAACAATATGATTAAATTATTTTTAATTTGCATGCATTAGGTTAGAGTTAATGTTGTTCACCCTTGTTTTGTTTTCATCTTAAGGACTCCAGAGGCTACATGATAAACTAATACATTTTCCATTTTCCAGGTGGTATCATTGACTACAGACCAATAACATTCTTTTTCCCCTTTTTTTCTCTTTTATTATTATTATTATTTATACATTTAATCACTATACGTCATTTAGATTGTAAAGAGATTTTACCCAGCATGATATATACCTCAGTGATTAAAACAATTTTATGGTACTTAATTTGGCTTAAAACCTGAATATGGTTAATGGTCTAAAGATCTTTACCAATACATGTCTTCCTCAGACTTGATTCACCATTTAAATATTCAGTGGGCTCAGCCTAGGTGATAATGGATTATAGTTTACTATATTGAAAGGTTGAAAGCAACATGGCCCCTAATCTAGTCTGCCTGAAAAATTCCAAGTGTGCACATGTGTGTCTGTGTGTGTGTGTTCAGGGAAGCTGGAGGACTGGAAGAAGGGGATAGCACATAATGGACCCTGTCAAGTGTGCTTTCTCTCTCTCTGATCTCTCTCCCAATCTCTCCAATGTGTGTGCACATACTGTATTTCATAAATAATAAATAAATAAAACTTTTACGAATCCACTGATTAGGCCCATTGATAAGACGTATAAGAATTTCCATGTTGTTTATTTATTGATTTTATAAGCAACAAAAAGAGAAAGAAAGAAGCAGTGCCCCCGACAGCTATCCAACGTCTTGCTCCACCATCAGCCTTCAGCTAGCCCTGGTCACTGGTACACATGTGCCTGGAATTGTCAGAGAAGTATCCACACTTGCAGTGTGAACCTTTCTATGTGGTAGAGCTTTTGAGAGCATTGCATTTAGCTGCAGTGTCACCATCTGGACCCCCGTTTTGAATGTAAAAATTAATTAAATACTATACTATAAGATAAAAATGTATTACTGTAAAAATATATCAAACTGGCAGATGGTTTATATCATATTCGCTTTAATGCTTTCATCATTCGTAACATTCTGAGATACTTATTATTTCCATCAATATAATATTTTCTTTTTTTTTGAGAGAGAGAGATATTTTTGCTCTAGGGCATGTGGACTTGCCAGAAAAACAGAGAGACAGAAAGTGAGAAATCAACCCCACCCCAGGGGGATAGCCATGACAAAATACCTTCTCCATTCTCCTTTTGGGATCTTGGGCACACACACAAACACACGCATGCCCAGTATGAATTTTAAGTTGCGGGTCCAGGATTTGAAACATTGTCGACTATGTAGGAGTCCAGTGATGTAAACACTATGCCATCTGTTGCTCCCAATGTCATATTGTCAATGGGCAAAGAATGAGTCATTAATTTAATGTATAAGACTATAACAAGTAACTACTATGTCATCTGCTGTTATCAATGTCATTGTCGATGTGCAAAAAATGAGTCCTTAGTTTAACATATAAGACTATAACTAGGTGAATTAAAAGAAAAAAATTAAATTAAGTTGTTATTCAATCTTTGTCTTTCCAATATTCTGACTCCTTTAGTTACTATGCACATTGATTAATATATGTGTGTATAAATGTATTTGACATGAATAATGCCATATATTAGATTGTCAGGAAAGTCATGACATAGAATGCAAAAATGACTTTCCCGTCAACCCAGTATATTTTTTATTGACACACAACACATACACACATGCATACATACATAGGATACATATTATTTAAAAACTTTTATCTCAAACACTTAGCAACTTTAATTCTTTTCTTTTATACTTTTTTAAAAGATTTACTTATCTAATTTTATTTGATACTATTAGTTATCTTCTAATTTGAGCAGAGGGAGATAGAGAGAAAGAGAGAAAGGAAAGCAAGCCACCAGGTCCAGGACTTGAACCATGGTCTGCCATGTGGGAGTCCAGCACCTCAACTACCACATCACTGTTGGTCCACGCAACTTTAATTCTAATAGTTTTATTTGTCACAGGTAAAATTAATCTGTAAGTTTTCTACATCCCACAGAACCATACATTGCTATTTCCCATGCTATTGTTTAGCTATTATCTTGAGTTGTTTAGAATAAGAATGATAAAAAATGGAAATGCCATTTGAAAATACTAATTAAAGTAGACAAGAATATAAACAAAAATCCAGTACACACACATTGTAAAAGACATTCCCTAAGGAAAGAATAAGAGAACAAACAAACAAACAAAAAAATCACAATTTCAAGGAAATGTCATTCACAAATTATGCCAGAGGGCATGCGCATGTGCAGGAAAGAAAGAGAGTAGGAGATAAAAGAAGTCGTGTTTCCAAAAACCACAAGTCTGGTCATGCCACCATCCCCTTTCTCCCAAATCCCCATCTGGTCAAGATCTTGGGCATGTGCATGGGCACCAGTAGTGCTTTTTCAAGTGTCAGAGCTGGGACTTGAACCCTGGTTGTCCATGTGGAATTCAGCCTTATCTATAAAGTACCTGTGTTGTGTTGCGGGGCTGGTCTCAAATATATTTTGTACCAAACAAAGTATCTCATCAAGTATAAAGTATAATTTATAAAATATTCAAAGAAGGGAAATGCATTTCAAATATAGAGAAAATAAGTTAAAACAAAAACAAACAACAAAGCCTAATTGAGCCACAGCAGTGCTGATGCAAGTGGTAGGGTACAATAGTGGAGCCACATCGGAGACCTGAGTTTGAATCCTGGTTGGACAGCTCTGTGCATATCCATGCTCCTGGCTTGTTAGGAGGCTGGAATAGAAAAATCAGCAGGGCAAGACTCTGTCAATGATACCTGTTTCTCTTTCCTTCTCTCCCTTACACTTTCTTATGAAATAAAATAAATAAATAATTTAAAAAGGTGTCTAATCTACAAACTTTCTTAGGAAAAACATACAATTTTCTTGCATGATCATTTAGACAATGGTTGTTAAAACTAATCCTTAAGAGGTAAATTCATGATAAAAGAAACAGTTTGAGCACTGAATCTATTTCAGATATATACATAGATAGATAGATAGATAGATAGATAGATAGATGATAGATAGATAGATGATAGATAGATATAAACTACTATAGAAATCAAAATACCACTACGACATAGTTTTTCAATTTGAGAATATTTACTTTACTAATATTACTGTGATTTAAATATATCTTTCCAAAATTTATATGCTGAAATAGGCTACTATTGTGAAGGTACTGAAAAGGTGGAAATTAATTGGGTTATGATATTAAGAGGTAGAATCATTTGAGAGGTGACTATGATTGGAGGCAGTCATCAGAGCTGGGCTCTCATGATTGAATTCTGATGGCTTTACAGGAAGAAGGAGACAGACCTGAGCCGAGACACAGAAATGAACACACACACGCTTTCACTCCGTCATTATGGCATGTCCTGTGCTGCCTTGGGAACTCTTATTGGTAAGGACTCTATGAAGATATTCTATATCATAATCCAATTACATTTCTACTTCTTATAGAGTCCTCACCAATAAGAAGACCTTTACTTGATATGACCTCATTACCTTGGACTTTCAAATCTATAAGCTGAGTAACATTTACTCTTCATAACTTTTAAGTGGTATTCAGCTATTAAGCAACAGATTATGAACTAAAATAAACTAACAATAGAGATACAAAATAAAATGCATGGGAGATTTAATATACATGTTTTTTGTTTGTTTGTTTTGTCTTTTTTTTTTCCTTTCTTTTTTTTTTTTTAATTTGCCAGAGGATACATACACTTACCAGAGAAAAAGAGAGAAAAGAAAAGTGAGAAAGCACTTTTCATTGAGAATGGTCATGCCACAATCCCTTCTCCTCCATTTCTCCTTCCTTGAGGGATTTTAAAATGTATGCACACACACTGCCCAGCACCTTTCTCAAGCTATTGGGTCCAGGACTTGAAACACACAGTTAAAGATTCAGTCATCGTAACCACGATGCTGCAGGCTGGCCACATAATTTTTTATCACTGTTAATAAATTTTAAATTGAAATATGAGGGCACTTGAAGATGTTTGGGGAAAATGAAATTAGAGTATACGTTTATTTAGGTGCAAAAAATGTTTGTGCTGTATGTAGAGTTTGCATGTTTTTTTTTTCATAATGCACAATTCCACAAGCTTTTTGAAGACTGCATGTATATAATTTAAACTGGGTATGAACCCAAACTGCCCATTGTACTCTATTGCTAATGTCCACTTAGTGAGGGACATGCTTCCATCAGTCATTTCTAAACATTAGGTAATGCACAGCTTTTTTTGTACGAACTTTTTTCTCCACATCTAAGTTATTTGTGAGCATAAAACAGAGAAAGAGATTGTCTGTTGCCTTCACTGGGACAACACCTTGAAGTGCGGACATCTGGCTAATCATTCTTACAATCTGCCACTTTACTTCCTTCTTCATAAACTGATCTTTTGATCTCTGTTATTCCTTCAGAGGCATGCTCTTATGAGTCTATCCATCATATGACAAACTCCCGGCCGTACTAATATTTTTTGACAGGCAGGAAAGCCTGATCTTGGTAGTCTACCTAAGATCCTAATTATTACACTCAAATGGAATTCTTTCTTGTCTCTGTAAGACTCATTGTTTCAAAAAATATGTGTTTCACATATACATCAAAATCTCATATATGTGCTTATCATCAGGTTGTACACACACACACCCCTACACATACACATTCTTGTAACAGGATCTGTAGATATTGATATTTGCTCTTTTGGGTAGATACATACATTTTCCAGAAAGTTTCAGTGCAGTAGTTAAAGTGCTATAATAATAATGTCAAAGAAAAACTTTACTAGACCGAGTTGACAGGCAAAGAAGACATTCCAGACTATTGCAATAGGGGAACGAGATTGTATTCATCGACTACTCCAAAATAAATGGTGTGAGGTTAACTAGTTAAAAAACACACTGGGGGCATTGGGGTCAGAAGATGTCATTTTGGTTATGGTGCTGCACTCCTACATGGCCAACTATAGTTGAGTCTGGGCCTGGTAGCTTGAAAATCACACCTATCACGAGTGTGTGCCTGCCTGACATCCCGAGTGGAGAATGGAGGATAAGGGATTACAGCATGACCATTCTCCATGAGGGACGATTTCTCACTTTCTCTCTCCATCTCTCTCAGTCCAGTGCTTCTGCCATACACTAACCCTCTCCCACCAAAAAAAGAAAAAAAAAAAAAAAGACCTTGTGGGTAGGGAAGGTTCAATTAAAGGGGTTAGATTAAGAGTTAGAGGCCCTATCAACCTCACTGATTACATGTCAAAGGAATGGCTTTCATGATATCAAGAAATTTATAGTGTAAATATTTATTGGCATGTATGTTACAAAAAAATTTACTAAAATAAAGGTAAGCAAATGAAAATTTTTCTTTGTTGTTCATCCAAGTGTCTATATTTTCTTAAACTGATTATCTTTGTTTTTAAACCTGGTTTAGAAAAATAATAGTGACCAGCAGACAGCAAAATGGTTATGTTGCTGGACTCCCACATAGTTGACAGCAGTTCAAGTCCTGGACCAAGTGGCTTAAAACTCACACCAGGCACGTGTGCATGCATGTCCAAGATCTTGAGAGAGGAGAAAAGATTGTGGCATGGCCATCCTCCGTGAGGGTGATTTCTTGCTTTCTGTCCCTCTGTCTCTCAGGAGAGTACACATGCCCCATAGCAAAAAAAATAAATAAAAAAAAAAAAATTCTCTTAAAGAGAAAAGAATGATTTTAGGCCAGCAGATAGTGTAGTGATTACATCACTGGATTCCTACATGGCACTTATATGTGTGCACATGAGTGCCCAAGTTCCCAGGAGAATGGAGAAGTGGTTGTGGTGTGGCCATCCACGTTGTGGGTTGATTTCTTACTTTTCTTTTCATTGTCTCTGTCTTTTTCTCTGATGATTAATGTCCCCTATGGCAAAAACATCTAAAACAATAAAAATAAATAAAAAATAATGGTTTTAATCCAGTGGGAGGAAAAATGCAAAAGAATCTGTAATAAAAAGAGAATATATAGTGTAAAGGAAAATAATAAACTTTGTGTGGATGATGAAAAAGAGCAACTATTACGAAGCTATATGAATTGGTCATTATTTTTTATTATTCATATGAAAGTCAGAATAGAATTAAAAAAAAATTGGCAATGCTTTTTCCTCCATATCTCTTAGTGAACTTTAAATGTCAGTCAAGTTGATTGCTGCTGACATGGACTTTTCACTGACATAGATTATTCCCTGAGGATATGAGTTGTTCCCATGATTCAATGGGCAGTTTGACCAAAATACAAGCTGGACATAGCTACACAGAGAATCTGGGGTGGAAACCAGGACAATCAGTACCTCGACCCTTTGTTAAGCTTTTCCAAAATTCAGTAAAGCGGAGTTTATGTTGCAGGACTGCCCGTGGCCACAGAGCTACCATAAACATTTCAGTTGCGTTGCTTAACTGATAATTCAAATAAAAAACAAACTGCTAAGTTTTTAGCATATGAGAAAATATATTTGGATAATATCCAGGTAAAGACTGAATAAACATAGCAGAAAAATAATATTTCAGAGCAAATAACTGGGGTTAATTTCTGCTAATTAAAGTTAGAATAAAAACTAGTTGAATATGGTTTGAAAGTCAGAAATGAGATCTATTTTATGAAATAGATGTCTATTTGCTGGTCACATGACGATATAATTGGGGGAAATGTAGATACAAATTAAACTCATAAGCAGAGAAAGAAGTTTAAGCAAAATGTTAAAATTCCAATTTTCAACTAAAAATAAAAGTAAGATAGTAATTACAAACATTTAGAGGAAAACTATAGAGGGGAAATTTAATATGGAAAACTTGAACAAACCAATATAATGTATAAAAAATATGTAAAGTGTCATGGGAAAGAATGAAAAATGGAAAGCATTGGGTCATCAGAAAAGTCATGATGCATTTTTACATAGAAAATCAGAAAAAAAGAAACATATCATGACTTTTCTGATGACCCAATATAATAAATGGGAAAACCAAAATCAAATCTGAGCAATCAAAACAAATCATGAACAAGTTTGTCTCACATTGAGCAGAGACAAATTAAGATGAGAGATAGACTGGAAATAAATGTAAAAAAGCATGCATTTTCTACCATTGAAATATAAATGAAAAGTGACTATACATTGACTGTAGCTGGATAAAGTAACATTGTAAGTTTTGTAAATAAGATACATCTAGATGAAAATGTAAGGAGTTTAGCTAATAATCTCATTTTTTGTTAGGAAGTATGTTTTTATCTTTAAAACACTGACGTAGTTCTGGTATAATATTCTTTTCAAGCACTGATAGTTTTGTTTCATAGATAGTATGTTAGGATACTTAGATGTGTGTAAAAATTGCTGTTTAAGGTTTAGAATTTTATCTTTGTCAACTTTTCTGAAAGTGAATTTTAACCTCCTAAATATGAATAAGATTCCTCCAGTCTCATAAGTGTACATTGAATAAGTTATAGAGCTTGGAATATATTTATTTCTGATGTCAGGTAAAAGACCCTTTTACAAATAAGCAGAAAAATATATACTCTGCTAGCAGAACGTATGGAAGCCCAAACCCTATATTCATTTTGCTTAAAAAGTAATGTCTGAAGAGACAATTTAAGAAGTGGCAGTTTGAGGGAACCAGCAGTTAGCGTAATGGCTATGTCGCTGGACTCCCACGTGGTCGACTGCGGTTTGTGTCCCGGACCCGGTGGCTTAAAACTCACGCCAGGCGCGTGTGCGTGCATGCCCAAGATCCCGAGAGGAGAATGTAGGAGAAGGGATTGAGGCGTGACCATCCCCCCTGGGGGGTGATTTCTCGCTTTCTGTTTCTATGTCTCTCTCTGCCTGTCTGGTGAGCGCACGCGCCCTACAGTGAAAATCTCTCCAAAAAAAAAAAAAAAAAAAGAAGTGGCAGTTTGAGTCAGCACAGAATTTTCTACTCTATTTTGTTTACCATGTGAAAATGTATCACAAATGAAGAGTTTAAGTTTAAATCCAGCTTCTCTGTATCCAAGTCATGTTATCCTAGAAAGGTACAACTTCGGACCAGCCGATGGGAAATTGGTTATGCCACTGGACTCCCCCACATGGTTGCAGTTCGTGTCCTGGACCTGGTGGCCTGAAACTCATGCTGTATGTGTGTGTGTGTGTGTGTGTGTGTGTGTGTGTGTGTGTGTGCTTGTTCAAAATCACGAGAGGAGACTAGAAGAGAATGGATTGCAATGTGGCCATCCCCTCCCCTGGGGTATAATTTCTTCCTTTTGTTTCTTTGTCTCTTTCTCTGTCTCTCTGGTGAGCACATGCACTCTCTAGCAAGAATCTCTCTTAAAAAAAGAAAAGAAAAAAGAAAAGAAGAGAAAAGAAAAGAAAAGAAGGAAAGGCAAAGAAAAGAAAAAAGAGAAGAGAAGAGAGAGAAAAGAGAAGAAGAGAAGAGAAGAGAAGAGAAGAGAAGAGAAGAGAAGAGAAGAGAAAAGGAAAGGAAAAGAAAAGGGAAAGGAAAAGAAAAGAGAAAACTTCTCCTATACTGATATTTCTGGCAGAAACACTCAGTAATTTTTTTCCTGAAAAACCAGAAAACTAAAGCTAAGGAAACTGTAGCTGCTGTTGAGTAGAGAGATTTAGGAAGGAAAAGAGGGAAAAGGAGATGTTCAGAGTCTATCTAACCAAATAATTAACTGATTCCTAAACTCTACATACACAGGACAGATTCTAAGAAGGCAAATAGAAAAAATATAAACTCAGATCAGAGCTGCTTACCATGAAATAAAACTACACTATGAAAACACTAAGAAGTATACTATTTTAATGCAAACACATAATATGGAATACTCTTTTGGGCATTAATCTCTGGTAAATCTTTACTGTTAGAAATAGTAAATGCTACCTATCATTGATTCTGTACTAGCTAATGGCTCATTATTTGTGAGATTAAAAAAATAAGGTATTTTCATGCACTGATACATCTTATCCTCTTTGTAGACCAATTAATGCTTTCTATGTGGTATTTTAAAAGACTGTAAAATATAGTTTTTCATTTTTTTAGATTTTTGCCATAGGGCATGTGATCTTGCCAGAGAGAGACAAAGAGAAACAGGCAGAGAAGAAATATGAGAAATCACCCCTCGGGAGGGTAGTCACACCAGACTCCCTTTTCTTCTCTCAGAATTTTAGGAATGGATGCACATATGCCTAGCATGATTTTCAAGCCACCAAATTTGGCACTCAAAGCGCCCTGTAGACCATGTGAGATTAAGCACCTTAACCACCAGGCTACCTGCTATCCCATGAAAACCAGTTTCACGGATATTTTTCTCACAACTATACTTGATATGAATTGCTATATTTATAGAAAACAATATGGCTGGAAAAATATCTTACACAAACTATGTCATAATTGTTAAGGAGACATTAAAAGAAATGCTTACTTTGCGCTCCGTAGAAAGAGACTAAGCAAAAGCTTTACTGATAATATTCTATTGACAGGTACTAACCCAAGGAATCTAGAGAGAAGAAAAATAGGAGTGAAGTAGAAAACCAGAAGAACAAACACACATGTGCCATCATAAGTCTTATGGCTTATTATTTGTGCAATATCACAACTTGTAGTACTGTCAACATAGCTCTTCTCTACAGAGACGACATGAAATCAGACAACCTGAAAATACTCCTCTGGGAAAGATGAAAAGGAAGACTATCTTTTCATATTTTACCTTTCATTGGTTAAACCTTCCCTTTGAATGTTAACCATTTTAATCAAAGAATGAGCGTCTCTCTTTTTCTATAGGTTCTGTATGTGGGTCCTAATATTAAGTGTGGATGGTGCTGATCAGAAGTTAATGATTAAAGGAACAAGGTGACTGTCACACCATGGAGTAAGCCATATATTTAATATGAGTGGACAGTAAGAGGCAGGTAAGAACAAACAGATACAGTATAAAATGTAAATTAAGTCAGTCTACCTGGATCTCTTCCCAGTAAGATATTCTGGCTCTTTCTATAAAAATAGGAAATAAATCCCAGCCTGTAAATTGACGATGATGTACAGTCTCTTGAAATTAGTTTTTAAAAATTAATTTATTGGGGCCAGCAGGTGCTATAGTAGGGAAGGTCACATGGTTGACCATAGTTCAAATATCAGACCTGGTGACTTGAAAATCATGCCTGGCACATGTGCATATGTGCCCAAAATCTCAGGAGGAGAATGGGGGAGAAGATACTGTGGTGGGGTCGTCTCTCCCGGGGAGAGTGATTTCTCACTTTCTATCAGTCTCTTTGCTTCTTTGGTGAGCACACTTGCCCTATAGCGAAATCTCTCTCTCAAAAATAAATAAATAAATAAATTATATTATATATATATATATATATACTGATAGCACAATAGAATAGACAGACATACCTAGAGGCATGAATGTTTGAAAAGTCACAGTCTAAATTGAAGAAAATCAATTGTGGAGCTAATGAAGTTTTAAATTAAAGGACATCTCACTTTCATGAACCTTTTCAAAGCTATCTATTAAAGCACATGAAGTTTTGTATTCTGTGTCTTAAAGAACATTCCCATATGACATAAAATTCAGAACTGCCAAATGTGAATTTTCCTTGTTGCTTAAGATAGGAGAGGGAAGTTCTGGAGTGCTGTTGAAGACTTCTAAATTCTGTGTCACTCACCACAAACTCTAGTTGTGAAATTTCTGATTTTTTTCTTTTTTTAAAAAAATCATTATTTTATTTTACTTATTCATTCATTTATTTTGACAGAGAGAGAGAGGGAGAAAGTGAGAAAGCAAGCCACCAGGTCCAGGACTCAAACAATGGTCGGCCATGTGGGGGTGTCCAGTGCCTTAACCACCACGCCACATGCTGGTCTCAATATTTTTTTCTTTTTATAAAGATTTTTTGCTATAGGGCATGTGCATTAGCTTGAGAGACATAGAAAGGCGGTGAGACAGAAAGCAAGAAATCACCCAAAAGAGAGGATGGCCATGCCACAGTCACACAATCCCTTCTCCTCCATTCTCTACCTGGGATTTTGGGCACTCACACATGTGCCCAGTGTGGTTTAAGTCACCAGGTCCAGGACTCAAATGGCAGTGACTATGTGTGTGGGGGGGGATGGGGGTGGAGGGGGGTGAGTCCAGCAATGTAACTATTATGCCATCTGCTGTTCCCACTAGGTATTCTTTTGTAGCACTTATGTAAGGTTGTTAGACTTGTCTAGTCCAAAAACTGTATTTTCTCTTGTTCCATAGGTTGTTGATAAAGAGATAAGTGAAATCAAACCAATGAACACTAAGCCTGGGTACTCTCTAATAAAATTGAAATTTGCTAGTTTATGATGATTTAGGGGATAATCTGAAATCTGGGAGAACTGATATTGGGATATAATCTCTATGTAGGTGATAATAGTCTTGATATTACATGCAATAATTACCCCTTATCCATGATTTCATTTTCTGTCATTTCAGTTACCTGTAAACAACTATGGTCTGAAAATAGGTCAGTACAGTATAATATAATACACTTTTGACAGACAGAGATACCAAAATCACAATCTTATTACAGTATAATGCTACTATTTGGCCTACTATTAGTGATTTTTGTTATTGTGCCTAATTTATAAACTTTGTCATAGATATACATGTATAAGGAAAAAAAAACATACTATATAGAGGGTTCAGTGCTATTCACGATTTCAGGCATCCACTGACAATCTTGAAATGTATCTCTCCTCCATGGGTAAGAGAGGGACTATCTGCTTAACTATTCAGAAGCCTTGCCAAAGCTCAGCTATTTTGCTAAAGACCACATGGAAAGTAGACTGTGTTATTTTTACTGAGCTTTCTCACCTTTATCTTTGCCTGCTTCTTTCCTTTTCTCTGGATCTCCCTAATGTCAGATTAAATAAATTTAGATAGAGTATGAAATAGCAGTCAAAGCTTGGCATTGATAAAGAAAAGAAGAAAAAAAAAGCCTCAGATGAGGTAGGAAGGATATCAAAGAAAAGTCACACACTTTCATAAAAATAAGATAGAATCATCCTTTGATATCCCTGAGAGATTGGCTCCAGTACCCACTTCAGATACAAAAATCTGTGGAGGCTCAAATTACTTCTATAAAATGCTGTACAAGTTGCATATTACCTACATACCATTTCCCATATACTTTCATCCATTTAATACTTTGTAATACCTAGCACGATTTAAATGGTATGTATTAGTTGTTATATAGTAGGATTCAGAGAATAATGATAAGGAAAAATCTGTACATCTTCAATACAGATAGAACCAAATTTTTTAGGACATTTTTCCAATCATAGTTAGTTGAATTCATGTATGCAGAATCAGCAAACACAAATGGCTGACTGTATACTGAACAGAAATACTGTCAGGAGCTTAGCTGGGCTGCAAGAGGAATTAAGTGTCAGTTCCTCTTGACTATTTGTCCCCGTGACATGGTGCACCAGTCAAGGGACTGGTGAATCAACACAGATGTGGATGGATGTCTTCGCAATGTGGTGACAGCATTTAACAAAAAAGATTCTGATTTTGTTTTTTAGGGATTTTTGCTATAGAGTGAGTGCACTCACTAGAGAGAAAGAGAAACAGAGAGACAGAGAAACAGAGATGAGAAATCACCCCGAAGGGGAATTGACAGGCAACAATCTCTTCTCTTCTCTTTCATCATTTTCTTGGGATTTGGGACATACACACACACACACACACATACACACACACATGCACAGCCCCGCCTCCCCCCCCCCCCCACACACACAGACGCACCTGGATAAATTTCAAGCTGCCCAGTACGGGACTCAAATGGGTCAACTATGTGAGTCCAACACCTGGACCACTGTGCCACCTGCTGGCCCAAGTTCTGACATTTTTATGGATCTAGGGATGGCGGAGAAGGAGAAGGGAGGAAGGGTGATAAGTGGAAGAGTCCCGAGTACTGAATTAGAGTAGACAAAGTGTCTTTAAGTTTCCCCAATCTCATACTTCTCTCTCATTCCCGTTAAGGAGGTCAGAGCTTATGGACCTAAAGAAGATAAATTCCCAAGGCATCAGACAAAGAGAAAGGACTGAAGGCAGCTGTAATGCAAATATAGGTAAGAGCGTGATCAATTGCAACTGCCTCCAGAGCATGGCGATGTTCGTGCCGGGCACCATGACTGGCACATCATCTGATGGCATTCATCATGAGACCTGTCAGGTAAAGCATTTTTAACTGCCTATAATTGGGTCCCCAAAATCAGACAATACTTGTAACCAGTAACTGAACTTCTCATGAACCAAAAAATGTTGGCAAGTGAAAGGGAAACAGTCTGATAAATTGGAAACACATGAAAAAAAAAGAGAGGAAAACAGAGAGGCAAAAGACAGAAATAGAAAGAAAGAGGGGAAGAGAAAAAGGAAAGTAGAAAGTAAGGGAGGAAGAAAGGAAGGAAAGAAGGAAGGAGGGAAGACCTAATGAAAAAAACAGACAAAATCTGATATTAAAGGTCCAAAAAAAACAGAATCTCAAGAAAATATATTATTTAGAACATTATGCTATGAAATAGCTTAATGCAAGCATAAATTAAAATGACCCTCAAAGTAGGTAAAGGTTAAAAGAAACAGTAAAAGACTGAAATAATATCATGAATATTTTCGGCTTCCTAAATTTCATTAAATTAAATTTTGCTTTAACTTAAATGTACTGATATTAAAAATGGTAAGATTTCTTATTACTCAGAGTTAAAATAATAATGACAGGGGACCAGCAGTTGGTGTAATGTCTAAGTCGCTGGACTCCCATGGAGTCAACTGAGGTTCGAGTCCCAGACCCAGCGCCTTAAACTCATGCTGGGCACGCATGCATGTATGCATGTGTGCCCAAGATCCCTAGAGGAGAATGGAGGAGAAGGAATTGTGGCATGGCATACCCCCTGGGAGGTGATTTCGCACTTTCTGTCTCTCTGTCTTTCTGGTGAGGGTACATGCGCTATAGCAAAAACCTCTCAAAAAAAAAAAATTATGACAGAACTAAAGGATTCTAGCCTAATACACAATTATACAATGTGAAAAAATCAGATTTTTTTAAAATGCAGATTAAGAATTAGAGAGAAAAAAATAGACTAGAGGAAAAAATCTATTTTTTCATCATTACATTCAGATTCTTGCACTTGCCATTGGAGCATTAACTATTGTAATTCTACTATGATAAAAGACCTTTCATTGTTACATTCAGGTGGATCAAATAGTAATACATGAGGAATTTCTTTTAAAAGGAAGCCTTTGATAAAGTGTGGGAAATCATTAACCATGAAAAAAATAATGTGTCTTCTCATTTCACAAGGGCTTCAGTGGAGAAGTTTGGAAATTTTTGTTAAGAAATTAAGACAGCTGTAGACAGGACAGTCAGAGAAATATCTTTTCTATCCAATAACAGAATGGCAGAGACTGAGAAAGAAGTGAATGATATGGGATCAGCAGATGGAGTAATGGTTATGTCACTAGACTCCCAGGTAGTCGAACATGGTTTGAGTCCCAGACACAGAGACTTGAAATTCATGCTGGGCATGTTTGCATGTGTGCTCAAAATCCCAGAAGGAGAATAAGGGATTGCAGTGTGGTTATCATCCCTGGGCGATGATTTCTTGCTTTCTGTTTTTCTGTCTCTCGGCAAGTGCATGTGCCCTATAGTAAACATCTCTCTAAAAACAAACAAACAAACAAACAAAACCCAATAGAGCTGTGCTCAAGTAACCTCAAAAAATATAATTTCAAATATAATCACTTAGAACTTTTATTTCTTTTAGGGACCAGTAAATGGCGAAATGGTTACATCGCTGGATTCCCACATAGTTGACCACAGTTCTAATTCTGGACCCATAGTCTTAATGCTCACACCAGGCATATGTATGTGCATGCCCAAAATCCCAACAGGAGAATGGAAGAAAAGGGATTGTGGCATGGCCATCACCTCTTGGGGGGGATTTCTTGCTTTCTGTCTTTTTGTATCTCCAGTGAGTGCATGCATCCTATGGCAAAAAATCTCTCTAAAATATAATTATTTCTTTTATGATATGGTTTAGATGCAATTATATATTGACTACATTTCTGAGAGATAACTCAGCACTTTGTGTGTATATAAGTATGCATAAAGAGAAGGAGCAAGAGAATGCATAGAAAAACAGAAAAAAATGCATCATGACTTTTCCTACAACTGAATACATATATTCATATCAATATATTAATAAATATGTATACCTATATATGTATCTGAAACAATTGACTGACAGAAATAGTTTCATCTAATTTTATTCATTCTTTTAAAAAAATGTGCTTCTTGAGTATCTATGAGTCTTAATTGTGCTTGCAATTAACAGGAAGAGATAAATGTGTGTGTGAGATAGAAATTAATTAATTCATTCATTATTTTAAACATTGTTTCTTTCCATGTCACAATCCTTCTTCCTCGGCCTCCTGTGTGGTTGAGATTATAGGCTGCACTACTTACCATGCCCAATTTTAGGATAGAACAGAAATTCAGCCATTTTGGGTGGACCAGCCATTAAACCTAAGCCTTCGATATGGCCTCATCCTGCTGAGTGGCAGCATTCACATGGCGGCCCTGAAGGAGACATATTTAAAAATTTAAAAAACAGCAGTATATATCATGCAAAATAGTGGAAAGAGATTTAAAAGGAAATAGACCAAATCACAAATAAGTAAAGTAAGGGAGGAAGAAAGGAAGGAAAGAAGGAAGGAGGGAAGACCTAATGAAAAAAACAGACAAAATCTGATATTAAAGGTCCAAAAAAAACAGAATCTCAAGAAAATATATTATTTAGAACATTATGCTATGAAATAGCTTAATGCAAGCATAAATTAAAATGACCCTCAAAGTAGGTAAAGGTTAAAAGAAACAGTAAAAGACTGAAATAATATCATGAATATTTTCGGCTTCCTAAATTTCATTAAATTAAATTTTGCTTTAACTTAAATGTACTGATATTAAAAATGGTAAGATTTCTTATTACTCAGAGTTAAAATAATAATGACAGGGGACCAGCAGTTGGTGTAATGTCTAAGTCGCTGGACTCCCATGGAGTCAACTGAGGTTCGAGTCCCAGACCCAGCGCCTTAAACTCATGCTGGGCACGCATGCATGTATGCATGTGTGCCCAAGATCCCTAGAGGAGAATGGAGGAGAAGGAATTGTGGCAGGGCATACCCCCTGGGTGGTGATTTCGCACTTTCTGTCTCTCTGTCTTTCTGGTGAGGGTACATGCGCTATAGCAAAAACCTCTCAAAAAAAAAAAATTATGACAGAACTAAAGGATTCTAGCCTAATACACAATTATACAATGTGAAAAAATCAGATTTTTTTAAAATGCAGATTAAGAATTAGAGAGAAAAAAATAGACTAGAGGAAAAAATCTATTTTTTCATCATTACATTCAGATTCTTGCACTTGCCATTGGAGCATTAACTATTGTAATTCTACTATGATAAAAGACCTTTCATTGTTACATTCAGGTGGATCAAATAGTAATACATGAGGAATTTCTTTTAAAAGGAAGCCTTTGATAAAGTGTGGGAAATCATTAACCATGAAAAAAATAATGTGTCTTCTCATTTCACAAGGGCTTCAGTGGAGAAGTTTGGAAATTTTTGTTAAGAAATTAAGACAGCTGTAGACAGGACAGTCAGAGAAATATCTTTTCTATCCAATAACAGAATGGCAGAGACTGAGAAAGAAGTGAATGATATGGGATCAGCAGATGGAGTAATGGTTATGTCACTAGACTCCCAGGTAGTCGAACATGGTTTGAGTCCCAGACACAGAGACTTGAAATTCATGCTGGGCATGTTTGCATGTGTGCTCAAAATCCCAGAAGGAGAATAAGGGATTGCAGTGTGGTTATCATCCCTGGGCGATGATTTCTTGCTTTCTGTTTTTCTGTCTCTCGGCAAGTGCATGTGCCCTATAGTAAACATCTCTCTAAAAACAAACAAACAAACAAACAAAACCCAATAGAGCTGTGCTCAAGTAACCTCAAAAAATATAATTTCAAATATAATCACTTAGAACTTTTATTTCTTTTAGGGACCAGTAAATGGCGAAATGGTTACATCGCTGGATTCCCACATAGTTGACCACAGTTCTAATTCTGGACCCATAGTCTTAATGCTCACACCAGGCATATGTATGTGCATGCCCAAAATCCCAACAGGAGAATGGAAGAAAAGGGATTGTGGCATGGCCATCACCTCTTGGGGGGGATTTCTTGCTTTCTGTCTTTTTGTATCTCCAGTGAGTGCATGCATCCTATGGCAAAAAATCTCTCTAAAATATAATTATTTCTTTTATGATATGGTTTAGATGCAATTATATATTGACTACATTTCTGAGAGATAACTCAGCACTTTGTGTGTATATAAGTATGCATAAAGAGAAGGAGCAAGAGAATGCATAGAAAAACAGAAAAAAATGCATCATGACTTTTCCTACAACTGAATACATATATTCATATCAATATATTAATAAATATGTATACCTATATATGTATCTGAAACAATTGACTGACAGAAATAGTTTCATCTAATTTTATTCATTCTTTTAAAAAAATGTGCTTCTTGAGTATCTATGAGTCTTAATTGTGCTTGCAATTAACAGGAAGAGATAAATGTGTGTGTGAGATAGAAATTAATTAATTCATTCATTATTTTAAACATTGTTTCTTTCCATGTCACAATCCTTCTTCCTCGGCCTCCTGTGTGGTTGAGATTATAGGCTGCACTACTTACCATGCCCAATTTTAGGATAGAACAGAAATTCAGCCATTTTGGGTAAACCAGCCATTAAACCTAAGCCTTCGATATGGCCTCATCCTGCTGAGTGGCAGCATTCACATGGCGGCCCTGAAGGAGACATATTTAAAAATTTAAAAAACAGCAGTATATATCATGCAAAATAGTGGAAAGAGATTTAAAAGGAAATAGACCAAATCACAAATAAGTAAATGGTTACATATGCTCTGAGGAGTGGATTTTTTTCTTTAAATTTTATTTATTATCATTATTCTTTAATTTTCACCACAGAGGGACAGACAGAGAAGGGGAGTGTGAGAAAGAAATTCGCCAAATCTGGATTTTGAACTGTAGTCAACCATGTAGGAGTCCAGTGCCTCAACCATCATGCGACCTTCCAGCCCCAAGAGTGGATTATTCTTAAATTGTATTTATTTTTTTCTAGAGAGAAAGAGAAACACAGGCTGTCCTAATAGGTCTTCAGGCAGCACTATCCAGCCAGGATCACAGGCATATGGGTGTCCCCAGCATACATAGGAGACCTCCAGACACAAACCTGAACCTTACTTTATGACTTTATGGCTTCAGCATTGCTGAGTGTGATTTTACTGTTGTGCCTTTGCAAGTAAGAATAGGATTTTGGTTTTTTTGTTTTGTTTTGTTTTGTTTTGTTTTTGAGAGGAGTTTGCTATAGGGAGTGTGTGCTCTCCAGAAAGACAGAGAGAGACAGAGAGAAAATGAGAAATCACCCCCCTGGGTGGATGGCCATGCTGCAAACCCTTCTCCTTCATTCTCCTCTCGGGATCTTGGGCACACATGCACACGCACCCAGTATGAGTTTAAGCCACCAGGTCTGGGACTTGAACTGCAGTCTACTACACGGGAGTTCAGCAACATAGCCATTACACCAACTGCTGGTCCCAAGCCTCTGGGATGGTTAAAGTAGCTGAGTCCCACATGGCCAACAGCATAGATTGAGTCCCAGGCCCAGCAACTTGAGAAAGATGTTGAACACATGTGTGTACGCCCCAGACCCCAAAAGGAGGAAGAAATGAAGGAGATGGATTAGAATGTGACCATTTTCTGAGAAGGGTGTTTTCCTCACTGCTCCTGCTTCTGTCTCTCTTTCTGGTGAGCACATGTACCTTCTGCCAAAACTAAAAAAAAAGAAGCAAAAATATTTTACCTCAGTAATATTTTTTTAACTTATCCATCTCCACATTACGTAAAACTCTGTATTATGTCACTTATAAGTCATCAATGCCATTTGTTATCTCCCTTAATTAATAATATAAATTATAGGTTTCTATTCTTAAAAGAACTTTCTGTTATTTTTCATATTTACTTTGTTTTTCATGCATTTAGCAACTAATATTCAGAAATATACATTACATACCAAAGTATTTAGCAATTTGCAAAACATCCTTTTTATTTTATACACACAGACATATACAACTTGGTAAGTATTTTAAAAATATAAATTTTGTTATATATACAGATAAATTTTAATTTATATATAAATTAATAAAGATCACAAAACCTAGTACCATGAAAACTTTAATAACATTTACTGATTACATGTCTCAGGACAAAAGTTTTACAAATATTAATAGACTTTTTTTAACCCCAAAACTTATTGCAAATATGACCTAGTAGATTAAGGGTCTGATTTATTGTTACTAGTCTCATAAATTTAAAAGAGGATTCAGGACCAGCAATTGGCATAATGGCTATGTCACTGGAATCCCATGAATATATTAGACTGCAGTTCAAATCCTGGACATGGTGACTTAAACTCATGCCAGGTGCGTGTGCATGCATGCCCAAGATCCCAGGAGGAGAATGGAGGAGAAGGGATTGCGGAGTGTCATACCCCCTGGGGGGGGTGATTTCTCACTTTCTGTCTCTCTGTCTCTCTCTATCTTTCTGGCAAGCACATGTTTTCCCTATAGCAAAAACCTCTCAAAAATAAAAGGAGGGGCATTCAAAGATAAGTGTCTGCATCTTCACACTTATTTTTACATCAACTTCTAATACTTCTAAATTAAGGTAACTTTAACTTAAAAATATTTGATTAAATAACTAATATCTTGCTATTTTCACAAGGGAATCTTAATTTAGTCTAAATGAGATTCTATGCACTGTTCCTGACTCTAAGGTTATGAAACAGATTTATGTTAAAATATGTTAATTTGATGTACGTGTGTAACTCTGCTTATTAGGCTAACAATAGGAATTATATTTAAAATTTTAATTGTTTATTATACCTTTCTGAAAATTTTCCAGAACGACAGTGATTGTAATACTGCAGAAATAGTTCTGAACAATAGTATTGGATTTGGTGTTCATGCTAATTTATTAGTACATATGTGACTTTGGAAAATTAAAATGATACAAATTCTGCTGTGTAAATATTAGTGACAACAATATTCATAGTAATAATACAACCATCTCATTATATATCCAAAACATGAAGAACATGTGCCTACGGATGGTGATGGTATTCAATTTTTTTTTAAAGAGGTTTTTGCTATAAGCCATGAGTGCTCTTCAGAAAGACAAGGAGAGACAGAGAGATAGAAAGTGAGAAATCACCCACCTGCCCCAGGGGAGATAGCCATGGTGCAATCCCTTCTCCTCTACTCTGCTCTCAGGATCTTGGGCATGCACACACCCATACCCGGCATAAGTTTAAGCCACTGGGTCCGGGACTTGAACCGCGGTCACTACATGGAGTCTAGCCAATATGTCAACTGTTGGTCCCTAGATGAATAACTTTTAAATAATTGAATACCATTGAGACCTGCAGTTAGCATAATGGCTATGTTGTTGGACTCCCACAGCGTTGACCATGGTTTGAGTCTTGGACCCAGTGGCTTAAACTCACGCCTGCATGTACACACAAACACATGCATACACACGTGCACACAGAAACAGAGAGAGAGTGAAAGGGAAAATGAGAAGGCAAGGAACTCAAACCACAGTCAGCCATGTGGGAGTCTAGCCACCATTTCACCTGCTGATCCTAGCTATTCAAATATTGGGCTATGGTCACCAAAGAAAACGTATGACCCAGCATTACAGATGCTGGCTTGGAACCACTTGTATGCTTGTTCAAGAGCATATTTCTGTTTATTCTTAGATCTTTTGTAGGAGAACAAATAAGTAATATTTCAGTTATTAAAGGTGTGACCCTCAGAGCCAACAGATGTTGTGGTGGTTAGGGCACTGGATTCCCACATGACTAACCAGTCCTGGGCCTGGGCCTGGAAGCTTGAAAATCATATCAGGAGCATGTGTGTGCATGTCCAAAATATGGAGAAGAGAACAAAGAAGTGATTGTGGTGTGGCCATCCTCCCAGAGGGTGATTTTTCACTTCCCCTCTCTTCTGTCTCTCTCTGCATCTGTCCAGTAAGTGCACATGCCCTATGACAAAAAAACTAAAAAACAAAAAAAACAAAGTGACTCTTTGACAAACATAAACATAATCTAAAATAGATGTAATAGAGCCAACTTGAAGCATAAAACAGAAGATAATCTAGTGTGCTATCGTAATAAAAGGATTGTATATCTATATTTTCTTCTTCCAGTCTCCCTGCTCTTCAAAATTTGCTTTTACTTGTTTTTTTCTTGCCTATTTTTTACATTATCTTTCTGGAATAAGTTTTATAAAACCATTTCCTATTATTTGCTTATCTAGCCACCTCCTTCCACAAATAAGCAAGATCTACTCTTTGTGATTGATTTATTATTATTTTTTTTCATTTTTTTAATTTGTTTTATTTTTATTTTTATTATCATCATAATCTTCTTTATATTACATTGGATTACATATAACTTTACAGTGTATTACATTGCTTTTTCAAAAGGGAATGCCATGCATGTCAGTCAATACACAGACATTAATCTCCCTGCTTCAACATTCAATATTTTTTCTATGATTTTCCCAATTATTATTATTATTATTCTAATTATTTTTTAAAACAGCCAATCACTATTTCTCATTTTGCTTCTAAAAAGACTTTACCCATCATGAAATACTTCTCAGACCAATCCAGTTGAGAATACTCTACATGTCATCATCAACAGGTAATAAGTCATGTCTATTTCTCACTAACGTCCTGCCTCTCTATCGTTCTCTTGCTATCTTTCTACTCACCTCCCCCATTCCACACTGTCCTATTCTCGTTAAGTACCTTCACTGCTTTTATGTCCTCCAATTTTTCGCTCTCTACCATAGAGTGCAGATAGTCGGTATATATTGAGTGGATACATACTATATCTTTCTTTCATAGCCTGGCTTACTTCATTCAGTATTATTATTATTTTTTATGTTGCTATAGGGCACGTGTACTTACAGGACAGAGACAGAGAGAGCGGGAAAATTAGGAGTCCCCCTCCCCCAACCCCCTGCCACAGAACATGGAAACACCACAACCCTCTCTCCTCCATTTTCCTTTCAGGATTTGGGGCACACACACACATGTCAAGCTACTGGGTCCAAGACTTGAAACACAGAGTCAGCCATTTGAGAACTAGCACCGTAACCCATGCCACCTGCTGGCCTGTGTTTGAATCTCTTGTATACCAACATTTCAGAAAAATGATACTTCCCAATTAAAAAAGGTTGACATAGTTTTTTGCTTTTTTCTGTGTCACCTTACTGCTATCAGCTTTAATTAAACAGATATAGTAAGTAAAAACGATATAATATTTCAAAAATTATGATTGCTGGATCACACGATCAGGGTATGTTTTGTATTTTTTTTTTTTAAGAGGTTTTTGCCTTAGGGTGTCTGTACTTATTGGAAAGAATGAGACAGAGACAGACAGTGAGGGGAAAGTGAAAAGTCACCCACCAAGGGAATTGGCCATGCCTCAATCCCTTCTTAATCCCCTCCTGGGATCTGGGGTGGGCTCGCACACACATGCACCTGGTGTTATTTTTAATCTACCAGGTCTGGATCTTGAACTGTGGTGAGCCATGCGGTAATCCAGAGATAATGGCTATGCCGTCTGCTGGTCCCAGGGTATGTTTAGTTTTGTGAAATTGCCCAATTCTCTTTGAAAGGGACTATGCTGTTTTGTATTCCCATGGACTATGAATGAGAGTGCCCGTTTTACATCCTCATTAGCATTTGGGGATGTCAATGTTTGTGTTTTGGCCACTCTACTGGGGATGTACTTACAGCTTGTTTTTATTTGCATTTCTCTAAGGACATATAAACTTGAACATATTTTTGTATGCGACTTGCCATATGTATAGTTTTTATGGGCAGATGTCTTTTCAAATGTATTTTTTTAAATTTTTAATTGTGTTGTTTTTATTCTCATTATCGAGTTTGAAGAGTTTCTTGTATATTTCAAATAACAGTCCTTCATGATGCATTTTATACATTTTCTTGTATAAGAAGAAACACAACTCTGTGGTGTGTTTTCATTCTCTTAATATCACTTGAAGCAGAAGTTTTTAATTTGAATAAAGTTCAACTGACCATATGTTTATATGAATCAGGCTTTGGTGATATATTTAAGTCATCAACAGACTTAAAAGGTCATTTCGATTGTCTCCTATATATTCTCCAGGATGATTATAGGTATGTTTTACTTTTAGGGATATGGTATATTTTGTGTTGGTTTCTGTGAAGGGTGTAAAGGTTGTGTCTAGAGTCTTTTGTTTTTTATAATGTATCTGTCCAATTGTTCTGACATAATTTGTTGAAAAGTGTCTTGTTCCTTTGTATTGCATCATCCCCTTTCTGAAAAATCAGTTGTTTCTATTTATAAAAGGCATGTTTCTGGGGTTTATACACCTTTATGTTAATCTGTTCTTTTTTTCATTGTGTTTTATTTTGCTTTATTTTAAATTGACACATAATAATCATAGATGTTCATGGGGTACAGTGTGATGCTTCCATACATGTAGACAGTGTTTATAGCCAAATTATCACAATTGCCATATCCATCATCTCAGAAACTCTTCAGCTATTTATCATTTTGTTGTGGTAAGAACTATAAAATCCTCCCTTCTAGCTATTTTGAAATATACAGGACGTTGTTGTTCATTATAGTCATCCTACTATGCAGTGGGATGCTAGGATTTATTCCTCCAATGTAACTATCACTTTGGACCTGATGAGCATCCTCTCCTCCCTCTGCACCCTTCTTTTCCCAACCTCTTGAAACTACCATTCTACACAGTTGCTAAGTCATGGAACCAATCCAAATGCCCACGAACAGATGAATGGATAGAAAAAACTGTGGCACATATACTCAATGGAATACTATTCAGCCATAAAAAACAACAGATCCCTGGCTTTTGACAGGAAGTGGATGAGTATGGAAGATTTACTACTGAGTGAAGCAAACTGGGCTATGAAGGAGAGACATTGTATGTCCCCACTTAATATATATCGAGTGTCTGCACTCTGTAACTGAAACTAACCTGTTCTTTTACCAGTACAACACTGGATTACTGTAGTTTTGTAGTAAGTCTGGAAGTCAAGTAGTAACATTCCTTGAACTTTGTTGTATTGCGTTGGCTATTTGGGATCATTTGCCTCTCCATATAAACTATAGAATCAGTTGGGACCAGTAGATGGCATAATGGTTACATTGCTGATTCCCACATAATCAACCACAGATCACATCCTGGACTTGGTGGCCTAAAAGTCACACCAGGCGCATGTGCATGTATGCCCCAAAACCCAAGAGTAGAATAGAGGAGAAGAAATTGCAGCAAGGCCATTCCTTCTAGGAGGTGATTTCTCACTTTCTGTTCTCTCTGTCTCTCTGGTGAGTACACATACCTACCCTATAGCAAAAATCTCTCTGAAAACAAAAACAGAAAAACTGAATCAGTATATTTGTAATAATTCCCAAAATTGGAATTTTGTTATATCAATAGTTCAGTTTAGGAAGAAATACCATCTTGACAATATTGAATTTTCTTCATGAACATAAAATATATTTCTGTTGAAACTAGCAGGTAGTGTAATGATTCATACCACTGGACTCACACATGGCCAACCGCAGTTTGACTCTCCGACCCAGAAGCTTAAAACTCAGGCCTGGCACAGGTGCCTGCATGCCCAAGATCCCTAGAGAACAATGCAGGTGAAGGGATTGTGGCATGATCAGCCCCCTGGAGGGTGCTTTTTCACTTTCTGTCTCTGTCTCTGTCTCTCTGGCAAGCATGTGTGTCCTACAGCAAAAATCTCTCTCTCACAAAAAACATGTCTGTTTATTTATTTACTATTTGATTTCTTGCATAAAGATTTGTGATTTTCCCCATGTACACATTATCATATTTTGTTAGATTCATGTCTAAGTGTTGCAATTTAGTATTGATCATGTAAATGGTATTGCATGTTTAATTGAAAATTCCTCTTATTCAATGCTGGCATATAAATATATGATTCATTGATATAATTGCTTATTAATTACAGGTAATGTTTGACAATTATTTCAGATTTTCAACATATACAGTCATGTCATCTGCAAACAAAGGCATTTTTTGTTTCTTTCCAATCACTGTAACTACCTCCTTTTCTTTTCCTAGTCCATTAACTTGGACTTCTATATCATTGACTGAGGGTTAATTGAACTCTCATATCTATTGTAATATTTTTCTTAATAGCCAAGATGTAGAAACAACTATAATTTCTATTGACAATTAAATTAATAAATAAAATATAATATGTACATATAATTAAATATTATTCAGCCTTAAAAGGAAATCCTACCATTTGTGTATTATGCTTATTTAAATTAGCTAGTCTCACAAGGACAAATGCTGCTTGAGTCCACTTATATGATTCATATAACATAGTCAAACCTGGGTTTCCTCCCATGCGACAATAGTCTATCTACCAGCAGTGTCCACAAGCAGTTGCTTCCACAGCTAGAAAAGAAATGTGTTCAAGGTCTCTTTCTTTTAATAGAGTGAAGAGAGGCTTATCAATTTCACTGAAGTATTCATTTTTTTAAATTTCTATTTTCATAGGTCTATTTCGCCTACTCTTAAACAGAAATTCAGATGAATAAAATTATATTTAATATATTTCTTTGTTTCTGATGCTGTTAACTGAACATTTTGCCATTGAAATGTATCACCCTTGTTTTATGCACTATCAGTGTCTTCCTCTCCTTTATTGAGTAGTAATTCATTATATGAATATGTTACAATTTTAATGTATTATTCTATGGGTGCACATTCAGTTATTGTTTTGCTCTAAATGACTTGTTTTTAATTAGTAGAAAGAGCATGTGCTCGCTAGAGAGAAAAAAAAAGAGAGAGAGACAGAGAGACAGAGAAAGAACACCCATCAACGGGGGCAGGGTCATATCACAATCCCTTCTCCATTCTTCATTCTGTCTGGTTTTGGGCATAAATACTTACATGTCTGGTATGTTCAAACCACAGAGGCTGGGTTGGTCATATGAGTTCTGGCTCCATTAACCACTAGGTTATAGGAGGCAAGATTTTATTGATTTTGATGATAGATGCTATAAATATTCTCTTATAATAATTTCTGTGGGTGTTATGTTTTTTTCTGTTGTGTAAATACTCAGGTGTACAGTTGCTGGGTCATAATACAGACATCTATGTTTATATTTAAATTTCAGTGAACTATAAACAGTCTTCTAAATCTGGAAAGTAGGTGGCATGGAGATTAAGGAACTCTATTTACACATGGTCGGTTGTGTTTAGAGTCCCAACCGGGCTGCTTGAAAAGCACACCGGGCACATGGGTGTGCACATCCAAAATTCCAGGAGAATGGGGAAGAAAAAAATGTAGCATAGCCATCTCTCCCGCCCCCCAGGGGGAGTTTCCTCACTTTCACTTTCTGCCTCTCCCTGGTGTGTGCATGTCCCCTATGGTAAAACCTAAAAATAAATTAATTAATTAATAAGAATAAAAAGGCAAAGCAAAGTGGTAGTAGTATTTTACATTCTAATCTACAGGGTATTAATGCTGCAAGTTACTTTCACATCCATACTTATTAATACATTCAAAATTATATTTGAACCATTCTGGTGAGTATAAGTATCTGTTAATACACATTGGTCTGTTGCCCTCCTCAGATATCTGAACCCCACTTTTTCCACATAGACAGTAAATGATTTACCTCTTCATTTATAGGGGATTAAAAAGTGCACAGGAGTTTCCTCTATCTGCCAACTTTCCTGCATTTGCACACCTCTCTTCTCGCATCACAATGACTAGCTGATGCTCTTCCTAATTAATGACTATTTTTACCACCAAGTTCATCATGCTCTGAAAACTGTCCTTAGTCAGCTTCCTTAATGGAAAGTTCATGCTATTGATTTCACTTTCTTAAATTGAAATGATTATAATATTCTCATGAGTATTTAAGGAAGCTCAATCTGTATAATTAAAAACTGACATAATACCCCTATGTATCTACCACATGCTTATCGAGGTTAAACATTAAACATTTTTTTCCACCATACATATCATTATAATTCAATACTTCAACATCCCATCTGATCTACTATTGCTCTTCTTTACACTTGTGGTTCTTTTGCTAAAGACACCAGTGACTTCCATGTGGCTAAATAAAGTTCCAGATTCTAAATGTGGTCCCAGTTCAGAATCTGTAACTTTTTTGTCATCTCTGTGTCCTTTAACCATATCCCCTTTCTTGAATGTTTTCGTTGTTTGCTTTTTTTATTTTTTTCTTTTTTTTGAGAGGTTTTTGCTATAGGGCGCATGCACTCGCCAGACAGACAGAGAGAGACAGAGAGACAGAAAGCGAGAAATCACCCCCCAGGGGGTATGGCCACACCGCAATCCCTTCTCCTCCATTCTCCTCTTGGGATCTTGGGCATGCATGCACACACATCTGGCATGAGTTTAAGCCACCCGGTCCGGGACTCAAACTGCGGTTGACTACGTGGGAGTCCAGCAACATAGCCATTACTCTAACTGCTGGTCCCTCATTGTTTGCTTTCAATACAATGAAAATATCTAACTCTTTTGATTTGTTTTACAGATGTTTTAGAATATTCTTTTATAGTTCCTTCCATAGATGATGCCACACGATCCTTAAATAATTCTTCTCTTTTCATGCTACAATCTTTTTTCATTAAGCATGAACATAATTTTACCAGTGATTCAATACAAAAACCTGAGTTATACCATAGACTTCAGACTATGTATTACTTTTCTTTCCCCATGAACTATTATTACTATAATTTTTAATAGTAGTTTTTTGTTTTATTTTGTTTCTTTGTTTTTACTATAAGACATGTGCATTCTCCAGAGAAAGACAGTGAGAAAAGGAAAGTGAGAACACTCAGAAATTAACTACTGAAAAGATCAATGCCACAATCCATATGCTAGTCATAGAATATTGCATATATATCTAACTATTATCTATAGGGACATGGAATTGGTTAATTCTCCACAAGCATTACTTGTACAAAATAAGTTAAATGATTATCCTTTCTCAGCTGAGAATATAATTTAGCAGCTTTATCATTTATTATCAGTAGTATATCATGTTGCAATGTTTTTTAGAGAACTGATTGCAAAAGATAAAAAAGTACATTTGACACATTTAAATGTCTTTTATAGGTTAAAGAATGTGTAAAGCAAAATCACGTTTCATTGACTTCTAAATGTCTTTTAGTTTTACAATTTTCCTAATAAATACACTGCTTCACAACAATATACACTTATACAAACAATCTGATTTACACAGATATTGCTTCTTTCGAGATTTATGTCGAGTCATGCTAATTCATCATTGCAGGGGTGAAATTAAATCTCACTAAATAGAAAGGATCATCCACGAAAACATTCAATTAGAAAGAGAGCAGTAGATAATACATCATCAAATTAGAGATTTTTCTTGCTCCTTTGAAAGTTGAGTATTATTCTGTATAATAAATATGAATAAATTGCATTAATTAATATAGACAACTTAGTTTCACATATATTGGATAATAACACAATGAAAACTAATATCATTAATTATAGCAGCTTTGCAATTTAATAATTTATGTCTTAAAATTCTGATTAAAAAAATATTTTCCATCATCCCCAAAACAAGAATCAAGTGTTTGCTCAATATTAGCATCCAAAAGCATCATAAGGAAAGATTTTTTTTGTTCCCATAACCAAATTATCTGAAGAACATTAAAAACTGTTTTGGTATATATATTTACATTTTTTCTCTACCTGTAAAAATAGTGGCTTGAAACTGATGGCATATAAAGCATCTCAAAGTCACCATGACTTCACACATATGCACCCTTTTGTCACCAGGAGCAATGCTCACTTCAAGGGTAAGAAGTTCAGCTGTGCTGTGATCTTCCAGAATATTTCCCACATTCCATCTTCACGATGATTTTAGTGCTAACACGACACTGCTACCAGCAGCAACTCACTTTTTAAAGCGAATCATTTGTTCCCTAAAGAACTGTGAACAGTACACATATTCAACAGTGTATTCATAATCTTTTAACTTAAAGTAAGAACACGGTAGGTGGGCCTGTTGATTACTGTGATGCGAAGGACAGCTGAATCCCACATGGTCAGCCTCATGGTTTAAGTCCTAGACCTCGCAGGTTGAAAAACACTTCAGATGTGTATGTATTTTCGGTCATGTCCAAAATCCTAAGGGGAAAATGAAAAAGAAAGGATTGTGCAGTGGTCTTACCCCTTGGAAGATTCTTTCTCACTTTTTCACTCTCTCTAAGAATAAAAACAAACAAACAAACAAAAACACTGTAGAGTAATCATATTTTACTTGTATGGGTGGACACATTTAAATGTTTTTTATAGGTTCACCAATGTCTGCAGCATGATTCAAAACTAAAACAGGTTTGTATTCCTAGGTCCACAGGTATACATATGTGAGGCAGAAACAAGGTCTAAAAATGTAGAATATTTCCTAAAATAATTGACTGCTTTAGCTTTTAGTTTTCCCATTTGTAAAGTAAACCTAAAATTTTCTTTTTTCAAAAGTTTGTCTTAGGACCAACAGTTAGCGTAATGACTATGTCACTGGACTCCCACATAGTCGACCGCAGTTTGAGTCCTGGACCCAGTGACTTAAACTCACGCCAAGCACGTGTGCTTGCATGCCCAAGATCCAGAGAGGATAATGGAGGAGAAGGGATTGTGGTGTGGCCATCCCCCCTGGGGGTGATTTCTCGCTTTCTGTCTCTCTGTCTCTCTCTGTCTGTCTGGCAAGCTTTACTTTACTGTACACAGGATTCACCTGTAAATATTTAAATGTGGATTTTGAGTCAGTTGGAGCCAAAGATTCTGCATTTCTAACAAGCTTCTATTTGATGCAAATGCCATTGTTCCATAGGTCATACCATGAGTAGCAAGATTTGGCACAGAGCAATAAATTCAGTCCTTGGAAACATGCATTTGATCATGTTGTTTACTAAAACCAGTCACATGCTGCTCTTTATTGTCCTTGGAATTAAACCTATGCTTTTTTTTCCCCTCGACTCTCAAGACTCTTCATTGTAATGATTTTATGGGCTTATTTTCCAGACCTCATCCTATGAGACTTCAAGTGTCATGGAGTAAGCTTGGGTCTCACTGGGATAGTTGTAAGTATATTTTTACCTTAGAATGTTTATGTTTGTTGTTTCTAATGGATAGGTGTTCTTCCCTCTTCAACACTTGAGGAAAAAATTAAATCTCAGTTATAAAAATTTTAACTTGCAATTATTCTCTTTCATGGAATTTTGTTCATTTCTACTATAGTACTTAATAAAAATGATGCTAGACATTTTTTATTGCCAAAGAGCATGTATACTCTCCAGGGAAACAGAGAAAAAGAGAGAAAAAGCACCTCCAACAGGTTCATGTCATAATTTCTTTTCTTCCATTTCTTCATTTTTGGGAACAGGCACACAAGCCGCAGAGTCAGGACTCGTAACTGTGATTAACCGTATGGGGTCCAGTTCCCTGTGCTATGGAGTGTGCCTTATACTAAACAGTTTTATTTTCTACTTCCTTCTCTAGAGGCAACTATGATGAGGAATACATTTGTATATTATTTACAACTATTATCTAAAGCCTTTACAGAATAACTGATACTTATTAAGCACTTAATCAATGCTTGATGAAACAGAAATGTGATAGCATCATGCTTACAGATGATGTGGGGATCTTTAAATTCATAAGGACGTCCATCCCCATAGTGCAGCAGTTAAGCAATCTCTTTCTTGCAAGTGCATGCACATGACCTCTAGCATAAAAGATACTTTTCTGAAGTCATGAGAGAAGGTGAACTAGGAAAGAATGATCAACATCTGGTCATGTATAGTTCAAAGAACTTAATAAATTATCATCATGGTTGTCTGTGCAACAACTTTTAGACACTGTACAATTTGTTCCCATTTCTTCAGTAGTTATTTTAGAATTTTGTATTCTTAACTAAATTTTACTTTTTTGGGTTCATGCTGGGACTTCTGAGATGACAAACTAAAGCTATTATTCAATTCTGAGAAGAATATTCAAAGCTTAGAAAGCTCTCTGGTGCAGGGCCCAGCAGAAAATGTATGGTTATATCACTTGAGTCCCAGACCTGGCGGCTTAGAACTCACGCCTGGCATGTGTGCACATGCCCGAAATCCAAAGAGGAGAATGGAGGAGACGGGACTGCTACATGGCTATCCCCCCAGGGGGTTATTTTTCTCTTTCTATCGGTCTTTCTCTCAGGATAGTGCATGTGTCCTATAATGCGTCCTATAGCAATAATCTCTCTCTCAAAAAAAAAAAAAAAAAAAAAGAAAGCTATTTGGTGCAAAACATCAGTCCATCTTCTCAAACTAAGAGTATGCAACAGTATCAGAAAAACAATATATATGTCATTAATTATACAAGTGTGTTATTGAGGAGCTAATAAAATGATAATAATAGCAGAAACTGTAATAGTTTAACTGTTCAGAGTGTCAATAATATAAAACACCATCAGATGAAAACTATGTCTTGGAGCTGGCAGGTGGCATGGCGGTAAAGGGGGCTGGACTCACACATGGCTGACCATAGTTTGAGTCCCAGATCTGGCAGCTTGCTTTCTCATTTTCTCTCTCTCCTTCTCCATCTGTCTCTCTCTTTCTCTCATGCTGTCCCTCTCTAATCAAATTAAAATTTTAAAAATTAGTAAATAAAATTAAATAAAATAGTTATTTTTAAAAAGTACAAACTGTATCTTTAAATGAAAAACATCAGTTATATTCCAATGATAATACCATATTACATAAACACAGTGAACGAAAGCCAAATGAATATATGTATATTATTACTGTATGCATATTAAGTACATAGAAGACTGTGTTTATTATATTTTCATACTATAATTACACAGAAATATTGAGGCAATACAGAAATATTCATTTATATTATGAATTGAACTAAATTTTCATTTAGGTTCTCCTAACTTCTTTCCAAAGACCTTTTTCTCCTGTGTTTCCTCAGTAAGCTGAAATTTCCTAAATTGTTCTAGAGAGCCTTACCTCAGCCTTGAGATCTAAAGCTATTGGTGTGGATATTCAAAGAAATTGCCTGTGCATTAAGTTTAAATTAGCTGTCATTATTATTCACAAAATAATGAGAATGCAAGCAAGTCATGTCATTAGAAACAGCTTTTGCATCAGCATCATATTTTCCCCTCTGCTTACTGCTAAATGTGCAATTTACCTAAAAAGGGACTGGGAATGGAACAATGAGACAAGAATTGAGTGAACATTTATGATGCCAATTCTCTAAGGAATGCGAAATGATGAATTTTTTAAAATACCTATTATTAAAATATTATTTGTGAAAATATATATGTATATAAAAGATCAAATGTCAAATATATATCTTTATAATTATATATAATATATAATACAATATTATATATATAAAGGATTTAATATAAGGAAATAGAAAAGGGGACCTGCAGTTGGTGTAATGGCTATGTCACTGGACTCCCATGTGGTCAACCACAGTTCGAGTCCTGGACCCGGTGGCTTAAACTCATTCCAGGCGTTGTGCATGTGTGCCCAAGATCCCAAGAGGAGAATGGAGGAGAAGGGATTGCGGTGTGGCCATCTCCCCTGGGGAGGGTGATTTCTCATTTTGTGTCTCTCTGTTTCTCTCTGTCTTTCTGGCGAGCACACACACCCTATAGCAAAATCCTCTCAAAAAAAAAAAAAAAAGAATATAGAGAAGAATTTAGTGTTGAACAGTTTTTTTAAAATTAATTTATATAGTTATTGATTTAGGATAGCTTTCTTGGATTACTATTTTTGTTTTTTGTGGTTGTTATTGCTCCTTATTACAGACTTGGTTCTTAACAGGTTCACAAATGCTCAGTAGAGGCACTTCAAGTTGTCCCAGTCCCAAAATAGCATTAATAATTGGACCTGTGTAATAAATGCATGGATCTTTAATAAGTAAATATGCCTGACACTTTTCACTACAGGGATGGAATTAGTAACTGATCAGCTTCAGGAGAGGATAGAAGGAGGTTAGAATGTATTTAAAAAAAATAAAAAAAGTCTCTACTCTGGGATTTATGGTGGATTTAGCAGACAGTGCTGAAAATATAGAGCACAATACAAGTTTACTAAATTAAAGTATTATTTTTTGAGAAACTGCTATTTGTACTAGTTATCAAGATTTGTAGGTTTTCCTTTTGCAGAAATAATTGTTTTATTTGCCAGAGAATTTCAGTGTAATATATATAAAAGGTCAAATATACACCCGTTTCTTCCCAGAAAGATATGGACATCAATAAAGTCTCATTAATGGCTCCTAACGAGTTATCTTAACATTGAATTATTACCCTAACATTAAAAGTTACTCTTGAAGAGTAGGAAGTTGTTTTTGGGTGAAACTTAAAAACTTTGTAAGGAAATGTATTTGAATAAAATATTGAAATTGTTTTTTACCTGATTCTTAACTCTTCTTTCATTCACTGATGATCAATTGTCAGTGTCCTCAGTTTCAGTAATTTCTAGAGATTTAATTGCTAGTTATTTTCAAATTATACATATATATACATATATATATATACATGGTCCTGCTAGGAAACATCGAAAATTATCTAAAATTTGAAATCAAAGACATTTAGGTTGAAATAATAGCTTCATTGTCTAAAAACTGCAGGAATTTCGATAGTTTATTTAATCACTATACTTTGGAGATTTTTATTTAAAATGAAATAGTTTTTCATAAACTAGTTTCAAGCCTTATTTTGAGGAGGGGAAATACGTTTATGATTTAAAAGGAACCTGACAGAAAATAGGAACTAATTATTGAATGTTTTACTTTTCTTCTCTCTTCCATTGGGCTTCAAGCAGCATCATTGTTTACTTTACCATCAGTGATTCGCATTTCACATTCTTCAAACAAACTGACTTGATCCCTTGACATGTTTATCTTTTCTTTTTCATTTCTTCCATCCACTGACGATACTTTTGATTTTCTTTATTTCTACTTCAGTTTCCCTGACTCCAGGCTTTCTTCTTCCCTTATTCGTATGCCAATATAATAGGTGAACTATCAGAGATAAATACACTAAGTTAAATGAACTAAGGATTATTAAGGTGGAGACTGAATTAAAAATAATCAATCAGTGAAGAAAATATTACACGAAGCCGTCTTAGATTGTATAATTCACTGAAAAAGACTGCGGTTCTTATTAACTCTCTTTTCTGATTTTTTTTAAAGAATTACTTTATGTTATTTTATTTATCATCATTATTATCTTTTAATTTGACCAGAGACAGAGAGAAAGAGAAAGTGGTAAAGTAAGCTGCCAGGTCCAAGACTTGAGCAATGGTTGGCATGTGGAGTTATCTGTGGAAGAAACTATAAAAGAATATCCTAAAACATCAGTTAAAAAAATCAAAAAATTAGGTGCCACCTTCCAGTCCCCTTTTCTAATCTTTAAAAATAACTCTTTACACATTGAAAAGCTCTTAACCCCAAATAAGCCAATTTATTTACAGACAATGAGCCAAAGACATTAATGTGTCTGCAGTTTGTGCCACTGGACAAATACAATTACTTTGACAGCAAAATATCAGAAATAACTATTTTTCTGTTAAGGATCTGAGGCAATTCCATGTTCATACCTTTCTTGAGAACTATTATCATGATTTTATATTTTTGGAGATCATGAATTTTATGATATGCATTTTTTCATAGTTTGTGGTTGTCATAGGATGTGTGTGCTCACTGGAAAGAGAGATTCAGAGAAAATGAAGTGAGAACTCACATTGCCTCCCCGGGGGTAGATGTCCAAAATGCAATCCCTTCTCCTCCATTCTGCTCTCGGTATTTTGAGCATACACACACACATACCTCACTACCAGGTTTTAAACTTGAAACTTTGAAGCTTGAAACTCACCACCAGGTTGAGAACTTGAACTGCTGTTGGCCTTGTGGGTGTCCAGAGCCTTAACCACCATTCCACCTGCTAAACCCATGATATGCAATTTTTGTTCATTTAATTCTGTTCCTGTTGCTTATAATGAAATCCCTCTAAGACAAACTTATCCTAGGATCAAGAATTGATTCAAAATCCAGTATGAAGTAATTTATAATTTACTTCATATTTATGAGTTCTTCTGGTGAGTATCTCTAGCATGATGTTTCTCATTTAGCAGGATGAAGTAAAACCCTGGTCAACACAGCATGCTGAACACAATGGTTGGTCAATATGGGGGTTTCTGAGTAATACACTTCTTTTGCTATATACTTTCAGATTTGATATAATAAATATTCAATGTGTTAGAAATCTATAAAATGTAGGACCAGCAGGTGGCATGGTGTTTCAGGGCACATGGCCTACTGTGGTTTGATTCCTGGATCTAACAGCTTGTATTCTCAATTTCCTTCTCTTTCTCTCTCTCACTCTTCCTTCTCTGGTCAAAATAAACAAAAATAAATAAATAAATAAAGTTAAATAAAATATATCTTTTTTTAAAAAAAATCTATATAATGTATATTACATAAAGGTAAGAACATTAGTAATTCATAAAAATGAATTTATCCATTTAACTTATTTACTCTCTTTTTTCTCAGAAATGATGTGTTAAGAGTGATTACTCTAATTGCTCAGTGCTAATGTTTCACATTTCATTAAGTAGAAATAGGTTAACAAGGTGGATACATACAATGACACCATAATTAGTGACATTTTGATCTAAACACTTGATTCATATCTTCTATTAAGTGATCTGCACTACTGCAATATTTGTTAACTTGCTTCAAATTAAAGACATTTTATGAATATTATACATGTTATTAAATAAAATTTTAACCATGTACTCATATAGGACATAAAACATTAATCACAGATATTAAAATTAATAAATTTTATCTTTATACATATTGCATATACAGTTGGTTACGAAATGAGAAAATAAATTTCTTAAGGTTAGTTTATTTCACTCTCAACATTTTAACAAATGGTACAATGATTTTTATTGTTTCGAAGAAAATTAACAATAGTAAAAACCCAGTGTAATTACAGTGATACTCCAAGTTGATTTTGATGCTAAATTCAATTTTAAAACTTTTCTAAAAAAGAAAAATGAAGAACATAAAATCTTACTATTTAGAATAATAAAGTCCTGGGTTTGGCAAGTGGCACAGTGGTTAAGGACACTGGACTCCTACATGGCTGACCATGGTTCAAGTCCCGGGCCTGGCAACTTTATTTCTCTCACTTTCCTTCTCTCTTTCATGTCCTTTTCTGGTTAAATTAAAAATAATTAAAAAAAGTTAAGTGAAATAATACCTTTTTTTAAAAAAAAGATAATAGAGTCCTTGAAAAAGCAGAATTTAACAAGGAAGGAAATTTAGTATGTGCCCATGTGCCTGTAGTAAGGGCTGGCTGAGTCAATTGGTGGATGGTGGTATGAAGATAGTGTTAGAAATTCTACTCTTGTTATGTAGCTCCCATGGAAGAATAAATAAACATTTTTTAAAAAGTCAAGAAAAATGTAAAGTCTATCTATAGGTTGTTAGATTCATATATCATGGATATTTTTAAAAATAATGCTTAATATATAGATACTGTCTATTATAATGAAGGTCTTTTTAGATTTGTGTACTCAGTCACAGTAAAGGAGGCAACCACTTTGCATCTCTGAGGTGGATGGGACTTTGTCCTGATGTTTTAATAGCGTTTTAATACTTCATGATGTTACTCACATGGACTTAGTTATTATCTAATGATCTTGTATCTAGGAGAAGAAAATTTAGTAATGAAAGTGCCACCTAATTGTCCTTCAGGCATGAAAGGATTATTCCTTTCACCTACTTGAAATGCCGTAGGTAGGTAGCCCTTTTGCTATAACCTCTTCTGTATAATTCCCTGTAATTAAGTTCAATTTTCAGTTTACTGTGACTGGTAAACACCACCAGAGGTATGAAGGTAGAGCCAGTTTATCCCAGTTGGGAAAACTGATGGGCTTTATCAGCCTCAGTACTTTCCAAGGAGTTGATTATAGGCTTCACTGCAACTATCCCATGTCCCAACATTTTTTTTTCTCTGCACCTAGGTTTTTCTGTCCTTTTCCTCCCACAGGTCAATCCCAACAACAGTTAGTTTCCAATAACTTTCCCACACTAATTTATCTCAGAATTTAAAACATTCAACCTGAGAAAAAAGTTGATTTTTTAATTGAAGCATTTGGATTTAATTTGAGAGTAGACTGGGAATTATACATGAGGGGTAAAATAAAGAAACCTTTTAGCAAGTCTGTTTTATGAGTCTGAGTATAACTCTAATTATAAAGTTATGGCATAATTTTAATTATGGAAATTTTAAAATTTGCACTTATAATCAGAATCAAATTAAAGTATTTGGACAAGCAGTCCAAAGATAATGAACATCTTGATTCTGCTGGTCTAAATGTGTAAAAGAGAAGGAAATTTTGAATACTATTTGAGGTGAAGTTAAAAGACCTACTGCAAGGCGTAGATATTCATGTACTTACACACTGTATCGCACATTTTGGATAAAGTAAGTGTGGTCCTGATTGTCATTGGCAACCACCAAATAGGAATTTATCATTCCACCTAGACAACAAAGGTAACTTTACTGAAAAGATAGAACAGTAGTAGCTAAGACAGAGCACAGGATTTGAGAGATCAAGGAAATAACATTGTAAACAGCATCTGAGCAAAAATTTTAAGTGCAAAATTTTAAAAATATTGGAATTAATAAGTGTATTTGTGTTGGAAACTGGGAATTTGCAAAGACAACCAGTTTGGAAGAGCAATGAGGTTTTCTTTTCTTTGTTCTTTTTGAAATTTTATGTCATAGAATCCATGCAATATAATTTTAACTGTGAGATCACTGATGCTTATCTCTAGGAAATACAGATGAAAGTGAAGGGGTGGGGAATGGAAGAAGAAGAGAGAAAAAAATCTTAAAAGGATGTTTTCAAGAAAATATTTCAAGGAATAATATATTTAATAGAACATATGATTAAAGGAGAACATTTAAGGATAAACAGGGTAATAATCACATGGTGAGATATTTTTAATCCATAGTAGATGGTTTAAGAACTACAAAAGAAATGATGGGCAGATTGATGTAGGCAAAAGTCATAAGCCATTGGATTAAAGAGTTTGCTTATGAACGAATACAAATCTGCTTTGTATTATAAAGTTTTTATCATCTATATTTTTCCAACCACTAAAAAGTCACAAAATAGGTAATAAAAATACTTGAGATAAATTATTTCAGAAGACTTACTCTTGAAAATTCAGTTCCAAAAAGATGAATCTTGCTGAAGAGAGATATATATTCAGTAAATTTTAAATGAAAGCATTGTGAAATTTTAGATAAACACATTTACACCAACTGAATGATTTTAAAAATAATTCGCAACATTTTTTTAATCTTTTTTTTCCTATTTATTTCCTTGTGATTTTCAAGCAACTGGGTCTGGCACTTGAAACAAGAAGCTCTTTAATCATCATAACCACCATGTCACCTCCTGGCCCCCAATATGTATGAGATAAATTGGTTCAGAAGACTTACTCTTGAAAATTCAGTTCCAAAAAGATGAATCTTGCTGAAGAGAGATATATATTCAGTAAATTTTAAATGAAAGCATTGTGAAATTTTAGATAAACACATTTACACCAACTGAATGATTTTAAAAATAATTCGCAACATTTTTTTAATCTTTTTTTTCCTATTTATTTCCTTGTGATTTTCAAGCAACTGGGTCTGGCACTTGAAACAAGAAGCTCTTTAATCATCATAACCACCATGTCACCTCCTGGCCCCCAATATGTATGGTTTTAAACTGTCTGACATGACTCTTGCCTTTTAAATTTTAATATTATATATTGAAATTTTAATATTAAAATTTTTTATTTTATTTGAAAAAAATTTTAGTCTCCCTCAAATCTTTCCTATTCTTTTTGATAATGTCTTATTCTTTCTCATGTTTAATCCTTAATTACATTTATGGATATATTATTAATATTTATTTAATAGACTTTTCTCAATGACATTTTACATAAATTTGTTACTGTTTGTTGTACTTTTTTTAAAAAAATTTACATTGACACTAATTTATGTGACGTTTTTGTTGTAATTTTAGATGAGGTGGTCATTCTTAGGGATTCTCAGTCTAAGCTTGTATAGTCTGTTTTGAGAATATATATTTTCCAAAGTTTTACACTTGTTTCTTCCAAAATCTTCAGGAGTATTTGTTGCCTTGGCCTAAATCTTATATAAAATTTTCCCAAGAAACAATTATCAACCCAATTAAAAAGATGAGCAAATGAGCAAAACAGACAACTCTCTAAGGAAGACATACAAACAGCCAAAAGCTTATAAAAAATGTTCAACATCCCTATAATAAAGGAAATGCAAATCAAAAGCAGGATAAGATATCACCTAACCTCAGAATGGATACGATTAAAAAAATTTTAAAAATGGTAAGGGCTGGTGAGGCTGTGAGGAAAAGGGAATTCTCCTACAGTGTTGGTGGGAATGTACATTAGTACAGCCATTGTGGAAAACAATATGGAACTTTCTCAAAGACCTACAAATAGAATTATGATACGATCCAGCAGTTCTACTCCTGGGTATCTACCTAAGGGATAGGAATACATTTGTTCTAAAAAGAACTTGCACATTCACGCTTGTTGCAGCATTATTCACAATTGCTGGGACATGGAACCAATCTAAATGCCCACAAATAGGTGAATGGATTGAAAAAATTGTGGCACATATACATTTAGCTATACAAAACAAGACCCTGACATTTGATAGATTGTGGACAAACATGGAAAATTTATTGCTAAATGAAGCAATCCATACTATGAAAGAGAGACATAGAATGTCCACACTTAATATATACCAAAGGTCTGCACTCTATGACAGAAACTGAAAAATTGGAAGATATAAAAACATGGAGAAAAATTGTAAATACTAGAGACAGTGTAGGAAGAGGGTGTTAATTAAGGAAGGGTGAGAAGAATGGAATCAAGGGGAAAATGAAAGAAGCAAAATGTTTAAGGGACACAAAAAATAGAAAATTATTGTCTAATGGTAATGTGTACTATAATATCTCTAACTAGAATAATACACAGTGTATTAATGCTGGGAAAGGTCATTTTATAACCTGGAATAATATACAATGATTGAATGTCTAAAAATAAAAAACTGGGAAAAAAAAAAGAAAAATTTTAAAAAGCAGGTGTGATGTGCCCACTTTCAGGTTTAGCATTTTAAAAAATAATTATTTATTCAATTTTGTTTGTTATTATTATTATTATTATTTTTGGAGAAATTTTTGCTATAGGGTTCGCGTGCTTGCCAGAAAGACAGAGAGAGACAGAGAGACAGAAAGCAAGAAATCACCCCCCAGGGGGGATGGCCACGCCGCAATCCCTTCTCCTTCACTCTCCTCTCTGAATCTTGGGCACACATGACATGCGCCCTGCATGAGTTTAAGCCACCAGGTCTGGGACTCAAACCGTGGTCAACTACACGGGAGTCCAGCCACATAGCCATTATGCTAACTGCTGGTCCCTATTATTATTTATTTTGATCAGAGGGAGACAGAGAAATAAGGGAAAGTGAGAAAGCAAGGCACCAAGTCTGGAACTCCAGCTATGGTTGTCCACATGGGAGTCCAACACCTTAACCATCACACCACCTGATGATGCCAGGTTTGGTACTTTGAAAATGAACAGAAGTCATTGTGGATATAAAATTAAAAAGTGTCTTTGAAAATATCCAATGTAAATTTGCAATAAAATAAATTCTTAATAGCCATTTGGGATATGATCATAAAATAAAAGGGTTTCAATTAACACTTTCAGACCATGTAAATTTTCAAATTAACCTCAAAAATTATATAAGGGCAAATTCTGAAAAAGGCTCAATTTTATTTTGTGTTTAACAAGAGACCAGGTTTAGAACAGTTAACTTCCGTTTAATTTTATTTTTATGATAGGCATTATTATTTTCTCATGCAATATTTCCAAAGGGTGAAGTTCGTGAGATATTACCACTTTATATTACAAGTTCCATTGCTCTGACTTTTGAAGAACCAAGGATTTTTTTCTCTCCTATCCAGGTTGGTAAACCTAATTCTCTTTATTGCCCTACTGTTTTTGTTTTTGCCATTGTTGATTATTTTTTATTCTCTTATTATTTCAGTTAAGCAACTGTAAGTCCTCTGGTTCTACTTGATACAATATTTCTAAGTTTTTATTGCCTTCTTGCTAGAAATGTTTGTTCATTCTTGGAAATGTCAAACACTAATTTCAAGATAGAGAACATTCCTGAGAGTCATTAACACATACTGTGACATTTATCATTTAATTTTTGAGAGTGGGCTCTTTGATAACTTCAATAAGAAGTTTGCCTTACATGTTCTGGTATCATTCTAAAGAAATGTCAACTTATTTTATATTTATAACCTGTCACTAATTCCTTTAGGTGCACTCCAAGATGAGGTATATATCCTGCATTCAACTGATTGAATCAATCTTACTTTATCATTTGCTCAATTTGTACTCTCTTAAATTTAGTCTTTTTCCTTCCTCACTCTCAGCTATTCATTTTCTCAGTAATTTATTCTAAAATATTATTTGCTATAGGGACAGCAGGTGGCATGGTGACTCTGGGTGCTGGGATCCTACATGGCTGACTATGTTTCAAGTCCTGGATCTTGTGACTTACTCTCTCATTTTCTCTCTCTCACTCTGAGTCTCACTCTCCATAGTCAAATTTAAAAATAAAGAAAGAAAAAAAGTAAAATTAATTAAATAGAATAATTCTTTAAAGAGACAGAGAGAGAAAGAAGAAAAGCAAGAACGCACTCCCCATGTAAGATGCTCACACCACAATCTCTTCTGTATTTTTTCCTTTTAATATTTTGAACACACACTCACATGTTCCCAGTGTATTTTTTCAAATTGGGGGATCCAGAACTAGAACTTCACAGTTGGCCACATGAGATCCAACCACCTCGACCTCTATGCCACAAGGCTGGCCTATTTTTCCAGCAATTTTACTTTCAGAATTATTGCTGTTTTGGGTTAAGTGTAGGTTCTTTCGAAGTTTGTCATTTGTTTCTGCCAAGCCCTTGGCAGCACTATGAGTCCATGATTTCTTTAAATTATATTCCAATTTTGAAGATACTTAGATAAGCCATTCACTAGGAATTAAAAATGTGAGATCCCAAATTTCTATTACCAATTCCATTTTAAGCCCAAGTTATTGCCAAATGTTATCTAATTTTCTGGAAGTTCTTTGGTGGTTAGGAGACTAGATATTTTTTGTCTTTGTATATATATATATACATTTAATTTGTCAGAGGGTACATGTGCTCACCAAAGGAAGAAAGAAAAAGCACCCCACCTCCCATGGTGCATGGTCATATGCAATCTCCTTTTCTGCATTACTCCCTCCTTTTTGGATGCTGGGTGCACAAGCACCCAGCATGTTTCTCAAGCGTATGGATCCAGGATTCACCCTATGCAATCAACCATGTGGGATCCAGCCACCTTAACCACCATGTGACATTCTGAAATCACTTCTTGTTTACCTTTTCAAAGATGATGCATTTTTTTGGAAGTTCTTGATTATTGGACAACTCTATTTTAAACTTTTCACCGTGGCTGAGTTGTTAGCCCTGTTTCTTCTTCCTTTTTAAAAAATGTGTTTATTTTAAATTATTTGTTCATATTTATTCACCGTACATTATTACAGTATATAAAATGAGATTATTCATCTAGATATATTCTAGATGAATAATGGTTCAATCAAGGATATTACCATACGTGTTACTGTGAACAATTAATTTTCCATTTACTGTTTCTTACGTATTGTACTAACTCCCCTGGATTGCCTATCTCTCATCCTTTGCTATTTCCCACTCTCCTCCCACACTGTCTTCTTTCTTATATCCTGTGTATTCAGGTTTCTCCAGTAAGACTGAAGCATTCAGGAAACCTTGTTGCAGGGACCAGCAGTTAGCATAATGGCTATGTTGCTAGAGTCCCATGTAGTCAAACATAGTTCGAGTTCTGGACCCAGTGGCTAAAACTCATGCCAGGTGCATGTGTGTGCATGCCCAGGATCTGGAGAGGAGAATGGAGGAGAACGGATTGTGGCGTGGCCGTCCTCCCTGGGAGGTGATTTCTCGCTTTCTGTGTCTCTGTCTCTCTCTGTCTTTCTAGAGAGTGCACACTCTCTATAACAAAAACCTCTCCAGAAAAAAAAAAAATAAATTGTTCAGAATTTTTCTGTTATTTACATCAGAGTCTTCAATCTAAGTATCTAGGTAGTCTATGATTCCACCAGAAATTCTTATTCTCTCCTGAAACTACTCTCCTCTTGTGCTGGTTACCACAAGTCTAATTAGGATGAATTTGGCAGAAGCTTTCACATTGATAAATCCATGGTCAATTCTCATTTTTTAGTCTTGTCATCGGCATAATAAAAGCTAATTTGACTTTTTTCCTTAAAGCATTTTTACCTCTTGGCTACCAGAAAACTCTATTCTCTTGTTTTCCCTGCTGTCTCACTGGAAGCTCCTAATCACCCACATTTTTAGTTTCTCTTTATCATTGTCAAGCTCCAAATGCTGTTATGCCAAAGACTTAGTGTTGGAACCTTTCTCTCCTCTGTATAGGCTTATTCCTTTTTGATCTCATTGAGTTGTCAGTGAGATGTTATTTTGTGTTTAAGTTAACCACCACCAGCCTGTATCTAATAACTATTTCACACCTCCATGTGATAGGAGATCAACTGCCATGTCCAACTTAATATGCTCAAAATCTAACTCAGGAAATAGAGCTCATGTTTTTTCCAGTTTCCCATGTTGAAATCTTGATTCCTTGCATCTCATATTCAAATCACAGAAAATCTTTTAGCTTTACTTCAAGATACTTCATTGGTATGTGACTATTTCTCACCATGTTCACTGTCACCACTTTTGTTCAGACCACTAGATACCCTTTGGACCACATCTTTTCCCTCCTAACCATTTTCTCTTCTCCTCATGATGTCCATAATCAATATGACACTCCACATTATCCTTTGGAACAAACATATTACTCCTATGCTCAACCCCCCACCCCAAAGTTTTCACATATATATAGTATATTTTATGCTTATTACTATCTAATGATATATCCTCTACATCCACTCTACATTGGACCATGAACTATTTCTCATTTTAATAAGTCATAGTCCCATTTCAAAGATTTAGTATTTGATATTATCTCTATGCACACATCCCTTTCATAATGTCTCCTTCACTTTCTTCCTGCTTTTGTTGAAATACAACATTTTTCAGTCTCCTATTATCATGCATAAAATTTCCCTACCTAGGCATTCATCTTTTTTTTTGCTATTTTGTATTTTCATTATTTTCTATATTGTATGAAAGTTACATGCTTTAATGATCACATGCATAATATTCTGTCTTGCCAAACTAGAGTACAAGTTTCATGAATACAGCATTTTTTCCCCTTTTTAGTTCTATATCTATGTTTTCTAGAAAGGTGATTAGCACCGAGTAAGTGCGAAGTAAATACTTGCTGACTGAATAAATTATGCAACTTTATCCCACAAGTGTTGGATGCCTGAAAATCTATTGTTGTGTAAAAGGAAAATAGACAACTATTAGAACAGCCAAAATCCAGAACATTGACAACGAATGCTGGTAAAGATGTAGAGAAAGAAAATATTCTTTTCTTGCTACTGGGAATGTAAAATGGCACAGTCGATTGGTGGTTTCTTACAAAACTAAGCATACACTTACCATCAGATGAGTAATTGAGCTCATTGGCATGTACTCAAAAGAGTTAAAACCCTATCTTCACCACACAGATGTTTATAGCAGCTTTATTTATCATTCCCCAAACTTCAAAGCAACCAAGATGTCGTTCAGTGTGTGAAGGGATGTATAAATTGTGGTGCATCTAGACAATTAGACTATTATTCAGTTCCTAAAGGAAATGAACTATCAAACCATGAAAATATATGGATGAACATATCATGAATATTGCTAAGTGAAAGAATCCAATCTGACAAGTCTACATATGATATGATTCCAGCTGTTTAACATTCTGGGAAAGAAAACCTATAGATACATTAATAATATTAGTGGTTGCCTATGGGTAGGAAGGGAGGGAAGGATGAACCGGTAGAGCACAGAAGATTTTTAGAGTAGTAAAAACACTGTATAATACTACAAGGATAAGTGCATGTCATTATGTATTTGTCCAAACTAATAGAAAGAACAGCACCAAGAGTGAACCAGAATGTAAACTCTGAACTTCGGGTAATTCTGATGTGTCAGTTTATTTGCACTTTGGTAGGGAATGTTGGTAACAGAGAAGACTCCACATGAATGAGGGCAAGGGGATATGTGAAATCTCTGTTCCTTCCTCTCCGTATTGCCGTGAATCTAAGATTGGTCTAAAAAAATTTTAATAGGAAATTCATATATATCTTGCAGTGAATTATTATGTAAGGAAAAATTTAATTATTAACAACATAAATAATAGAAGAATTATAGCCAATACATGGCTAAATTGAAGTTTCATTATTTCTTAAAATAAAATATAGGACAGGACACAAAAAAAATCACAAGGAGAGAACACTGGACATTTACCAATCTTAAATTATTTCTAATCATCTTCCCACACTATTGATTATGCTTTCTTTCTCTTTCTTTTTTTGGAGAAGTTTTTCTGCTACAGAGCTTGTGCACTCGCCAGTCACAGAGAGAGAGAAAGAGAGAGACAGAGAGACAGAAAGAGAGAAATCACCGCCCAGGGGGAATGGCCATGCCGCCATCCCTTCTCCTCCAGTCTCTTCTCGGGATCTTGGGTACGCACATACACGTGCCCTGCGTGAGTTTTAAGCCACAGGGTCCGGGACGCGAACTGCGGTCAACTACATGGGAGTCCAGCAACATAGCCATTACACTAACTGCTGGTCCCTCAGTATGCTTTCTTATAACAGTTTTTCTGTTGTAGTGTAAAATTTATCATGATAAGTTATTGGAAAGAAATTATAATCCAATATCAATCATAGTTCATTTCTCAGGGTGAATGAAATACATTGCTTCCATAATGCATTACTGAGAATTAAATAAAATCAGAAATTTAATTTTATGTACAAACTCATTAAGTAAAATGACTTTCATAACATTCAAAGTGCTAAGTAACTATTCATGTATTTATCTACTGAGATTTATTACTCAAAGCATATTCAAACAGTGCCTTCTGAATTAAAAAAATAAAAAAAATGTTTTTCAGTTACTTTGTATTTAAAGTATGTAACTTGACAAATATGCCAGATTTTTGCAATTTACTCATTCTTCAAATTGCTGATAGATCATAGACATTAACCTTATATTATTTTTCACTTGTAACACTATTCAAACTACCACCGATTTACCATCTTTCTATTTCTTCCAAATATCTGTCAAAATATTTGCCCTCTGAACAGATCTTGGAAACCTTACCAAGGCCATGGATAATAATGCTCAGTAATTGCTTATAATTTGGCACGTTTCCTCGTGTTTTATTCTCAGAGATCAAGTATAACATTTTTATTAGATAGTTGGAAATAAAAAGAAAAAATGTTGCCCAGTCTCTTATTTCTGAGAAGTCAAGTGATATGCTGTATTTATTTTTCATTTTCCTCATCTTTCTTTCTTACTTTTATTCTTTTTAAATTGCTTATGCTGACCAGAAAGAGACAATGAGATAGAGAAAAAGAGAAAGATCTCCAATGGGACATGGTCGCCCCACAATACCATCTATTCCACTCTCCATCCTATCAGTATTTGGAGCATACACATACACATGACCAGAGTGTTTTTCAAGCCACCAGGACTGGAACTAAAGGACTAGCTATGTGAGATCAGGGTTCCTTAACTATTAGGCTATGTGACTTGCATGGCTTGATTTTTCTTGTGTTTTTGTTTAAATCATGTTCTTATTTGTCTTATTTTTTTCCTATCTTCATCTTACTGTGATTATTATTTGTCATTATTTTTAATACATTTTTTACCTATTTTATGAAACTATAATTATTATATATAAAATAAAATGAATTTGAAATAAAAATATTAACATGTATAAATACATCATAGTAAAAGATATTTAACACTGTGCAATTATATTTAATAATTTGACATAAAGGACCAGTATCAGTGCTATGGAATGGCACCATTTGAATTAAAATGAGTCTCTTAGAGCATCAATGTGTAATTTAAAGCTGAAATAATAATAAATAAGCTAATGTTATTCAATGATCTATTTTGTTCCTTGGTTGAAATAATGAGGAATACCTAGTTCTTCCTTAATTTCAGCTATTTTTCATAGACAAAATTTTACCATTTACCAAAGATTTAAAAAAAAAAAAACTTCTCATGTCATTCCTAATTAAAAGTTATGAAAGTTTCAGAATATTTGCTTTTAAATTTTATGTATTTATTTATTTCAGAGAGAGAGAAGAACCCAAGAAAGTCTTCATGCTGTCAAGTCCCAGTCTCCTCCCTTCTGCATCACAGGCATGTGATTGTACTCTTCCCATGCTCAGGCAGGTTCCTGGATGTGAACCCCAGACCCTCACCAGGTATGTCTGGTTGTGTTACCACTGTGTCACTGCTAGGCTCCTTAATGCATGTATGCTGGTCTATGTAGCCCTTTTGTTTTCTCTAGAAAGTCTCCTGAGTATGGAAAAGTCTGTAGAAAAGATTTTCTTTCTCTCTGAATATAGGAACCCAGAGTGTGGAATTCTTCGACAGGAAAGAAATACTTAAGCAGATTTATTTTTCAAATATACCTTATAATCTTGTGGGAAATAATGCCCCTTTGCTGTAAAAAGAGGGTATAATTGCCATCACCATAAAAGTAGTAAAGGATAATTTGTAATGAAAAATATTTCAGGTTTTTAAGTGTTTAATTTCTCATTTTGAAGTGTTTAAAGATTTGTACGTAGTTATCAGAGGAGTGTAAATGTTTATTTGTCTCTAATTTTTTCAGGTTATGCTGATTATATTCATTGCATTTTGCAAAACATCTTTGATTATTGTATGGTGAAATAAACATAGCTAATATATTTAGAACATTTCAAACATTTTATTAGTTTTGGTAGAAATTTAAAATTTCCCACACAAAAGGTATATTACATACATATATTTTTTTCTTACTCTCCTTCTCTCTCAATGAAAAAACTAAAGGACTTACGGTTTCCAAAACATAGGCTATAGTTTCAGTAAACTTTTACTTGAAGCATGTTTTTGCCATGTGCATGGTATAACTCAAAAGCAGACAAAATCGTGTTTACCTTTTAAATACCACTCAGATATCTCTTGGTGAATCTTTCTTTGTGAATTGATCCTCATTCTCCTCTATATACCCTCAGACAGAGTTAATTGTTTTCTATACAGTAATATTTCTATATATGATATGAATTTCTATATACTTCTATATACTTCTATTATATATGTAGTTATTTATACATGAACATCACTTATTGAATTATAATTATCTAATTGATAGGAACCCATTCCTATCTATCATCATATCTGCATCAGAAAATTCTGTACCTGGCACTAGTAAATGCCATAGTGGTTACCTCATTGGACTCCCACGTAGTCAACCACGGTTCAAGTCCCAGACCTAGTGGCTTGAACTCATGTCAGGTGCTTGTGTGTGTGTGCCCAGGATCCCAGGAAGAGAATGGAGGAGAAGGGTTTGCTGTGTGGCCATCATCTCCGGGGGATGATTTCTCGTTTTCTATCTCTCAGTCTCTCTCTGTCTCTCTGGCAAGCACACATGTGCCATAGCAAAAATCTCTACCTCTAAAAAAAAAAGAAAGAAATAGAAAAAATATTCAGTGCCTGGCACATAACAGGCAAATAAAAATTGTTTTTTCTAAGAAAAAATTTGATTAATAAAAAATAAATGAATGGCAGAAAAAGTGATTCATTTGCTCTTAAGTAATTCATTTTTCTGAGACCCTCCTCAGAATTTGATTAGAGAGTCTTTTTGAGTTAAATGTATTAACAAGTTATATATTTATATTTTTAATGTATTTATTTAACCGATATAAAAAATAAGCCAATTCCTTTCTGCATGATTTTATATGCATTTTTTTTTAAAATGAACAGAATTATTGTGTGAACATGTTTTCATGTTTTATTCTTATAAATAAAGAAACCGAAGCTCAGAGATTTAAGTAATTGTCTGATATCACCCAGATAAGCAACAAGGCAAGGTTTGAACAGTTCTGGCTTCAAAGATGATACTTTTCTGGCAGTAGCTGGTGATATCTGTTAGGTGCCAATAAACAGGCTTTCAAAGAGGAAATATAGCACCCAATAGAGACATTTTTAATTTCTTTGACATTTTAAATTTTTTTAAATTATTTTTGAAATAGATTTTACTTAAGCCTGATACTGATAATAATATTTTAAATGAGACAGTTAAAATGGTTTATTGTAATCATGTTTTACTTCCTCTATCTTTTCAAAAACTGAAAAATTTAAAGAAAAGATCCTAGCTAAATCCTGTAGATAACCTTAAGCATTAACTGTTTTATACTTGCAAACAGCATGCTCTAGCTAGATTTTTATATTATACCTTAAAGCTTTTGAAGTTAAATATATCCATTTTGACCTCTATTTAAGCCTCCTCTGAAACCAACATTTTATTGGTTTTAACTATATTGATTTTTCAATTGAAGATAACATTCCATTCACATGAAAGTTCATTTGTTACAACTTTCCATTTATAAGCCTCTGCATCTTGATTTAATGTTTTTTTCTTGCAGAAACTAAAGTTTGTAGGTCAATCTTAAAGAATGAGTATAACCACAAATATAGCAGATGCCTCATAAAATTATCTTCTACTGCTTCTCTGTGACCTCTGTCAAGGAAATAACACTCAAACCCACGTCAGCATGAACAGCTGTGGATGCCGCTGTTAGAGAGCCGTGACCTATCCTCCCAAGGGTAGTGCCCAACCGGGAGGGAATGGTGAGTTTTGCAGAGTCAATGTTATTAACGCCAACATAAATCAGAAAATACTGCCTCAAATCTAAAAATTAGATGCCACAGTTCATAAAAAGAAGCAAACTTCCTTTGTAATAAATCAACCCAAGCTCTATGTAGACATTTATGGAAATGATAACGACAATTGTATAAAGATTTTTATATCTCCCAAAACTTAATTTACAATAAATGGACAAATGGACATATAAATTGCACATTTCTTTAGCAGAGAAGTACATTAGAAATCATGATTTTTTTCAGCTGGAAGGGCTTTAACTGGAACTTCACAATACAGAGGCAGTAGGACTAAACATTGCAACTATTTTTATTAGGTTTCACTACTATCTGTAACTTATCTTGGTAGACCAATTTATAAATAAGGCAAATGAAAAACTGGAATTTAATTTACAGAGTCAAAGATATTAACTAAAATAAAACTTTCCATATTATAATTTTTTATATTTAATGAACAGGTCTTTTTATATGTTAACTTATATTTATCTGTGTTTATAAATATACACTCACATATTATACACACATGTAAACACACACTTGCACATGCATAAAACACACACATGCACACACACTTATGTATTAATCATACAGATGTTCACATTCACGTTTACTAATGCTATCTAATTACTTTTGATTAGCTCTTAGCTAGCACTATATCTGTAGTGTACAGTGTAAGGAATTTCATAAGAAAAAGAAAATAGTGATATATGTTTAATGAATTGAAATTTTGTATTTCGCTTGAAGTATGTTAAGATTTCGCAGTTTTCCATGAGCTCAGGAAGTTAAATCAAAGTAAGCAAATATTTTTTATGTATTGAAATGTAGCTTCCTCTACAACAGACATTTTGGCTGCTTTTAATATATAGCACACAACTATTGAAATAGGGCGTTTTAAAAGTTTATTCATTTTATTTCATGAGAGACAGAGAAAAAGAGAAAGGCACTCCCAATAGCATTTCATCATGCTGTCATCCACCCCTCCAGTCAGCCAGAATCACAGATAATCACACACTGAACATGTTTCAGGTCAACCTGAGATTCAAATCATCCTCTTCCATGTTGCTTCGATGTTGCAGAGTGATGCTTACTGCTTGTACCACTGTAACTGCATTCAAAATATGTTTCAAGCCAACATTCAAATTAGTGATTTCATAAAAATATTGTTCCTCTAGTGTTTTGAGAAATTTTGTTCTCCAGAGGTAATCCTGAATCCAAGGAAACATAAAATATTCTCACTAACATAGTTTGAGATTCAGACAACTGTGAGCAGAACATCTATGCTTCTTAGAAGTCATTCGTTTTGCTAATCCATGTAGAGATGTTAAGTGTAGATAGTTTCAAAATTTACAACAGTTGAGGGAGAAAATACTTCCCAAACCAAATACACTGCATTCATTTTTTCAGCAAGTTCACAATAGAATTCCTTCTCTATGACAATGGTGGGGACAAAGAGAAAAATTAATAAATAAATAATGAGCCAGGCTACCACTCTCGGCATTTTTACAATTTAGCAAGTGATAAGAGACAGTGAATAAGTAAACTGTTGTCTAAAGTAAAGGGTAGCATATTTTGAGCCAGCCCAATGACCTGGTAGTTCAAGAATCAAAATCCCACATGGCCAATCATAAATCAAGTCTTCAACCCAGCAGCTTGTGAAAAATTTGGAGCACATATGCATGTATGCCCCAAATCCTGACAAGATGGAGGAATGAAGATGGGATTGTGGTATGATCATGCCCCATTGGTGGTGGTTAGGAGGTGTTTTATTACTTTTTCTATCTCTCTCTGGTTTATATATACCTTCTGCAAATTGAAGAGAAAAAAAAAAAAGATTAAGATATTGTCAAAAAAAATATCAGGTAGGATATAGAAATAGTAAAAGAAAGCGATTTTGGGGACCAGAAGTTAGTGTAATGGCTATGTCGCTGAACTCCCATGTAGTTGACCATGGTTCAAGTCCCGGACCCAGTGACTTAAACTCATGCCAAGTGCCTGTGCATGTGTGCCCAAGATCCCAAGAGAAGAATGGAGGAGAAAGGATTGTGGTGTGGCCACCACCCCCCCCACCCCCCATGGGGTGATTTCTCACTTTCTGTCTCTCTGTCTCTTTCTGGCGCCAGTGCCCTAAAAGCAAAAACCTCACAAAAAAAAAAAAAAAAAAAAAAAAAGAGAGAGAGAGAGAAAAAAAGAAAGATTTTGAAACAGGCAATAAATTTTTCTCAAAGAGGAGACCCAAGGGATAATCTGGGAACATTGGTGTTCTGGGAAACTATAGAGTGGGCAAAGAGAATAAGAGCAGAAAAATTAAGGGAGAGAGAGAGAGAGATGCAAAGATTCCCTGGTGGCTAAGGAATTGGGCTTTTATTCTAGGTGAGATGGGAAGTCATTAGACTGGAGCAGAGAGGTGACATGGAATTATCAGGTTGTATAAGACTCACTTTCACTGCTCTGGGGGAAATAAATAAAAAGAGGTTAAAAAAATAACAGAGAGGCTGGTTTGGAGGCTTCTGCAATAAGCCAGGTGAAGATGGTGGAGCAGTGGAGACAGCACTAGGCAGAGGTCAGATCCTGGATACATTTTGATGTAGAGTTGATATGATTTGCAATAGGTTGGATGTTAGAAGGGAAAGAACAATACCTTAATAATGCTAGCTTTCCCCATAGTCAACTTATCTCTAATACTTCTTTTTCACTCAAACTTACTGCTCGAATTCTGACTCATTGCAGGTATGCTAGAAACAAAGAAGCATGTTGAGTAGGAATGGAAAAATCAAATAAAATGCATAATTAGTTTTCAGTGTATTTTACTTTTCTTCAACAAATATTTCAGGATGCCCATATAAACTTTCTGGTAGCTATTTATTTGTGAATTCTGAGAACACTCTTGTTTTTAGCATTATTCCTTCTTTCTTTTTGTGTTAGTCCTTCTCTTTCATGAAGTAATGGAACTTTTTCTGTCCCTGGCTGCCCACAGCCTCTTCATATCATCTACCCTCCTTAATTCCCTCTGCTGGTCTAGGCAGTTATATTTATTAAACAATGAATATATTTCAGGAACACCTCTGCTCACTTCAGTTTACGTAAATAAGAACCTTAAGTTCTGCTTTATCCACATTTTATAGATAAGACAACTAAACCAAACAAAGGCTAAGTAATTTGTTGAACATCACAAACCTTGTGAGAAATACTCCAGGATTCACACTTTGCCTGACTACAGAGCTTATTCTCTCAGCCTCCAGGCTGGGGACTCTCTTCCATGGCCCTCCACCTCACATCGAAGTAGTAAAACATACTGTCTGTAAATTCCTCTAAGTCTGGGTTTACCCAGGAAATGTTTTTATGAGGTAAATTACCTGGAGCTAATCTATTGTCCTGCTAAAGAAAATCAAACAAATACAAATGTAAAAGCAAAATATAAACTGCCATGGGGCACCAATATACCTCTATCTCAATGAACTGGAAACCGTCAATCCTCATTCTACTTCACAATTATATGAGTTACTGCATTTTATGTATGTGTACTTGATTGGATGTCTTCATGTTTTTGTTGGTTTGCATGGAAGTGATTCTTTCAGGAAAACAAAACACAAAGAGGGTAAGAGAGAAAGAGAGATCCTATTACAAACTATAATACTCCACTGCAATACCTAACAAAAAGAACTGTACTGAGACCTCGTTAGAGACCAAAAGATTGTAGAAAGATTGTCTCTCAATTAATTGTTCTCCTTAACATAGACTCTGCATCTCTTCCTGTCCGTCAGATACCATTATCTTTTAATCACTTTTTCCTCAGAAGATTGAATTCCTCTTCTTCGATATGGGCATGTGAAAGTTAATAGTCACATATAAAACACTGAGCTTATTTAGTCTTAGTACAAATAATCAGCAGAAACTAATCATGGCCCATAAATCCCAGTTTCAAATTCTTGAGGAAGAAGAAAAAAAAAAAAAACTATTATCTAAAGCTTGAGTTAGGAGATTAGCTGTAGCATTATTTTATGGCAGTATCATTGTGTAGTCCCTAAGAATAACTAAGTGGGTAGCCCAAGTGACCTGAAGTTTTATTAAGACAATAAGTGAAAATGCATTACAATTTTAACGAATATTTAAAACCAACATTATGACTCCATTTGATTCTAAAAGGTCTGACTGTTACATGTATGTAAGTAATTAACTGACATACACAAATGTGCATGTATATTAGCTGTAGGTTCGTGTTCATTTTTCACATTCAAGGAATATGCATTCAACCATATCTATTATGTATCTATTTTCAGGGAGGCAACTAAGGTGGTGAACGTTGAGTGAACTCTTGTCTATGCTCTTGTTCTGTTTCTTATTTAGACTCATTCTTGCTTTAAAATGCCCTATTTTCTCCCTTTTCTATGAAAATTAATAATTTCTATTAAAACGTTAATAATGTAAGTTTTAACTTATGACTATGTGAAACTTTCCCTTGATTGTATCAATTTTCATTAGAATATCTGTTTTTCCCATAGCATCAAGTATACTGTTATATGCATAGCACCTCACAGATTCCTTTACAACCTAGCAAGAATTCAATAAACACATAGTGAACTGATCAACTGTAGCTAATAATAAATACTTGGTTCTCTTCTCTTGCATTTTTAATCCATGATCTCCACTCTAGTTCAGGACTCTAGTACAACCAATTAAGCTCACTATTATAAGAAAATGGTACTCAAAGTTCTTTTGTCTCTATATCTTTCTGTTTTCCCTAACAGTGGCTTTACAGATGGTATAAAATAAAAGCAACATTTATTGAATGGGGAATCAAAATCATTCCTAAATTGTCATTTTTCTTTGCTGTATTGAGAATAAAAAGGGTCATGTATTAATTTACAATATAAGCATAGCTCCGGGGTAGAGATGGGGTGAAGTTTTTTATAGTCTTGAATAAATTATAGAATGAGGAAGATACACTAAGAGCTATAGTGGGAACAGTGCATGACGAAAATATCTACTCTATCCTGTATGTGGAATTATGCCATTTCTAATCAACTAGTACAATGGTTGTTAATTTCAGTTATTTCCATGTATGTCGTACAATTATGTTACAATCGTGAACCAGCAGTTAGCATAATGGCTATGTCGCTGGACTCCCACATAATCGACTGCGGTTGGCGTCCTGGACCTGGTGGCTTAAAACTCATGCCAGTCGCGTGTGCGTGCGTGCCCAAGATCCCGAGAGGAGAATGGAGGAGAAGAGATTGTGGCGTCACCCGCCCCTCTGGGAGGTGATTTCTCACTTTCTGTCTCTATGTCTCTCTCTGTCTGTCTGGCGAGCGAACGCGCCCTATAGCAAAAACCTCTCAAAAAAAAAAAATTATGTTACAATCATCCACAGTATTTGGTTATGGTGAGAGACTAAAGTTAAATCTATGATGGGCCTTCAAATAGTTTTCAGAAAGTATGTATTATAAAAAACTATGCATAGATTTCAAGTTTTTGCATCAAAATAAACTCAGATGTGAATTATATTTTTCCACAAAGTTTAGGAAGTCCCCTCATGTGTATGGATCATATTATTATACTACAAAAACAAGTGTGGTTTAATAATTTTAAAAATATGTTTAGCATATTTTAATATATTTAAATATTAACAGTATAGAAATATAATATGTTCATGATTTTAACATTGTACTCACCTCTAGTATCTTACACAGAGTTTTTGCATTTCTAGATTTATTTTTATGATATTTACTCAGAAAATGAATTTAAATCACAATCATAGATTCAGTTTATAAGTTGAAAGACTGAAAAGTATGAAAATGAAGAAGAGCTATGACAAAAAAATATATGTATGACACAGATGAAAATGTTCTAATAACTAACCCTGAACTTTGTAGATCAGGAAGCTTAATATTGTCAGTGAACAGTAACTAGATTCTACTCAACCCAAACTTTCAATGACTTTTAGGATTCTGTTCTCCCAAATCAGTGTACTTCAAAAATTAAATGACTATTGGGATCATTACTTATTTAGCAGAAACTCTAGTAAAAGTGATAGCTAACTTTATCTACCCCTATTTCACAAGAGAAAATGTCTTCATTCTCTAAATATGTAATTGATCATAAATCAGTCTGAGATTTTGTGCCATTTCCTTGAATAAAGTTAGACTGTGGACATTGAGCTTCAGCCTCCTTTCATAAGTAGGTTACACTTTTCTGTGCTTCCACCTTCAAACCATTTACAAAGATACTTCATAAAGACCATAGAAAAATAGATGATAGTTTATTTTGGTGCCCCAAATGCATATTTTTTAAAAAATACATGCACATTTTTACATGAACTTTGTGAAGACCCCTTGTATTCTTAGTCAACTTCTTTTTTAAAGAACAATTTATTTATTTATTTTACAATAGAGAAAGAGGAAGGAAGAAGGTTTCTCCCAACAGGGTCTTCACATCATGATTCATTCTCAGCCTTGGCGAGGCTGCATCTAGAGTGTGCAAAAGTGTGCAGTATATACACAGGACCTTCTATGAGGACTCAGCATCACAAAGCATTACATTACTGCTATACTCCCAAGGCTGCTCTTATTTTTTTTTTTTTAATTTATTTTTTTTCATATCCTTTAATTCAGGGAGATGTCAAGCTTCTTGCTATTACCTGCTGACTTTTGTGCAATTTCATAGGTCAGAGGGTGCATTATTATTTTGGTCACCAATTAGCAGCATTCGAAAGGCCTTCCTGTGGTTAGTATCATATCTATCATTAAAAATAAAGAAAATAGCATCATTTTATAAATAAAGATGTCTACATTGAAACTCTGACTCTGATGTGCAAATTAGGTATAGTCCATTAGCTTCTCCACCCTTCAACTTCTTTTTCAAAGTATTTTAGGCCTTGCTATGATATCTAAGTATAATTTATTGTACTATGTCTGTTTGCATAAGGAGTCTTGAAAAAGTTTGTACAAAAATGCATTTTATAAAAACTCTGTATATGGATTCAATTTTTTGCACCAAAATAAATTTGTACATTAATTCTACTTTTTGTTAAAAATAATTTACCATAGGGCTTGTATGCTTGCCAGAGAGAGATAGAGAGACATAGAGAGAAAGTGAGTAATCACCCCCCAGGGGATAAGGTCACACCGCAATGCCTTCTTCAGTCTTCTTTTGGGATTTTAGGCACAAGTGCACAAAACGTCCATGATTTTTCAAGACAATGGATCTGCGACTTGAACTGTGGTTAGTCATGTGGGAGTCCAGTGCCTTAACCACCACGACAAACGCTGGCCCTTAATTCCACTTTAATATGAACTTTCTGAAGTCCCCTTGTATACATACCATCCAAACATGAAAATTGTTACTATGCTTGATATAAAAACCTCCTCAATGAGAAAACTGCACCAAACAGTGGTATGTCATAATTAGAACAATATATAAACAGGAATAGTTAACATAATTTGATATATAAAAACTATCTGAAAATACCAGTAAATGCAAAAGAGAATGTGTCACATTAATATATTGTTCATGGTACTTGTGCATCTCATATAGGCTGGAGTGATTTTATTCTGAAGATGATCAGAAATAGTCTTATCTCACTGTCACTAGACTTACTTGTTTATATTACTAAAATTTCAAGTAAGTGTGACTTTCTGTGCTTAAGCTGCTGTACTCTTTCAGAGGAATACAAATTACTTTTGTTGCTCTGAGGACATAATGATTATTGTTTAAAGATGATTTGTTCTTATTGACTTAATTCATTGTAATTATTCATTTGGAAAAACTGGCTTATTATCTGTCACAGCAATGAAGTCACATGAGGAGTAAACACAATCATCCTTATTTTTCTTGTAAAATTTTCTCAAATTTTAAAAACTTAAAGGATATCAAAATGATTTTTTGAAAGAAAGTCATCTAGCATTATATATTTATTACAGTTGTGTTATTAAATCTATAGAATTCTATAATGACATTTCAGATTTTTTTTCTGTGTCCTGCTATATTTCCAATGTAGTCATCTTATTGCATGCTATTTCTTGGTCAATTTTGTTATAAACAATTATTTTTCTTCCCTAGAAGGTATACGCATTTTCCATACAGGGAAGGAGAAAGTGAGAAAACAAACCACCAGGTCCAGGACTTGAATCGTAGTCAGTCATGTGGGAGTGTCCAGTGCCTTAACCACCACACTACCTGCTGGTCCCTACAATATGTAAATATTGAGTAAATATTCTAGATGGATAAATGGTTCTTATGGCAAATATTCAATATCGTTAACTGAATTTTCAGTCCACCCTATATTGAAATAAAACAAACTTGAAAAAACTCTCAAATTTCCAGTTGACTCATTAAATTTCCTCTATGCAAATTAAATCTAAAGTCAACAACCTTATAGCATCAATAATTAGAAGAGAATTGATCAAAATTCCACAGGTTTTCCATCAGGATTTTAAATGCATGATGTAATAGGAACAGCATGCCTAGGGAGTAGATACCACTCCCATTTCAGCTAAATTAGACGCTCATGACTGTTCCAATCTATGGACCATACGGGAAGCAGCTGGAAGTGGCAGGAGCAGATGGGGGTAGGTACCGAGTGCCAAGTGAATGTTTTATCTTCATCAGGGAAAGGTTTAGTTTTGAAGCACGTGAATGTCAGCCAAAAGCTTTCTGGAAAATTTTGGCATAGCCCTAGAGACCTAGGAAGAACATGAGCTTCCAAAAAAGTATTATGATCAATAATATATAATTTCCCAATTTCTATTTTAAGTTTGTTGACTATTCAGGGTTGACAAAATAATGTTATAATATTTTTCTCTTCCATTACTTATCTTCACACACGTTTCATATATTTTTGAGAGAAGAACTAGGAGAATTATATCTCTTATATGTTTCAGCCCATCCTACTGTCTCTATGGCATGTAGTGTCAATAAATGAGTAAAAAAAAAGAGATGTGTAATCATCGATTACATGAAGGGGAACACAATCTTAAAACAGAAAATAAAGAGATTCTTAGAAAATTTTAACTTATTCCTTGCCTGATGTTGGTATAATTCTGTTACTTTAAGAACTTGAAATAAATATTCAGGATTCCTTATAGCTATAAAAATATATTTTCTGGCAGAACAACTGCATGAATATGTAGTACGTAAAATAAGAAATACTGAGAGAAGAGTAGGCATTTCTGGATTGAAAATATATTCTTTTTCCTTTTTCATAAAATTTTATTTAAGATTATTAGTAATTCAATTGTGGAAGCAAACATGTGAAGTTCATACTAATTATGTAAATTTTGATGTTAGCATATTGATCATGAGTAAATGATTTCTTAAAATATCTTAAAAATAATAATTAACATGCACTGAGCAATTATATGCCTCAAGAGCTATTGTAAAATTTTTCATTCATCTCTTTCCAAGAGAAAGCCTAAGACAGACAGTACTATTGTCTTTATTTTATTTTATTTATTTATTTTAAAGAGATTTTTTACATAGGGTGCATGTACTTGCCAGAGAGACAAAGAGAGGCATGGAGACAGAAAGTGAGAAATCACCCCCCAGGGAGATGACCACACCACAATCCCTTCTTCTCCACTTTCCTCTTAGGACTTTGCACAGCACCTGGTGTGAGTTTTAAGCTGCCAGTTCCAGGACATGAACCATGGTTAACCACGGGGTATTTCAGCAACATAACCATTTTGCCATCTGTTGGTCCCCATCTTCATTGTAAAGTTAGAAACATTCCAAAAGTTCATGACAAAATGGAATTAAAGAATAAAATTAAACATGTAAACTGTGCTTCTCAACATCAGCTCCATCAAGTCAAGACACTTTTGTACATGATAATATCATCCATTTAGTACATCCTTAAAGAACGCATGGTTCTGATAATTCAATTATATCAATGTAGTATTGTGTACATTAACTGAAGCTTTTTTAAAGATTAGGAAACAAAACAAAACAACAAAACACAATGTAGAAAGAGGCAATTCAGAGCTAATACATGGATGTCTACTATTTTCCATTGGAAAATTTCACAAAATTGCCAGTTTTGATGAGAGGAATGAGCAGGAGCATTTTCATGGGGGAGAGAAAGACTCATTGGTGCAATCTCCCTAGTAATTTTTCAGCTAACTTTCCAACAACATTCCCATAATGAGCAAATGTTATTTTTCTTTGGTCCTCCCAAGAATTAGCAAGTAAAATGCCTTGAACATCCCAAGAAACCATCCCCTGACCTTTGCTATTAATGGTTCTGCTTTTGCTCTGATGAACCATTTTCATCCCTTAAGAGCAATTGCTTTAACTGTGCTTTGTGTTTAGGATAATACTGGTAAAGACATGTGTCATACCATGTTATCATGCTTTGAAGAAGTGTTTCAGGATCTTGATCCAACTTTAAACTTTCAGTTGAAAGCTCTGCTTTTGTCTGCAGCTGATCTGGATGCAACATTTTTGGGACCCCTCAATCAGAAAGTTTGCTTTCTCTAATCTTCCTATTTTTTTTTTTTTTAGTCAGAATCTTCTAAGCAGAAATATAGATAGTATTGGCTTTTATTTCTGCTGTTAATTATTAGTCTTATTCAATTAATTTTTTCTTGATGTGCAGTTGCACAAGTCAATTTCAGTATCACCTCTTTCCTTCTTAAAATATGTTATCCAGTCCTTTGCTAGCTAAATAATGTGATTGAATGTATAAAAGAAATTGAAATAAAAAAATAAAACAATAAATAAGTGAAGTGAAAAAATAAGTTATACATTTGTAAACTGCTGATTTCTTTGAGTTAGGGTTTCCATAAAATTTTCAAAAAGCATCATTAATCTCACACTTCGGCCATCCAAACTGCATCATAAAATTAACGTCTGCTTCATACTTTGATTTTAATGGAATTCATGTACTCTGATTAGGGATCTTTTCAAAGTAAATGTCTTATCTTTCTTAGCAACTCAAAGTGGATACTGTTCAAACATGTTATAACAAGTTAGTATGAATTTATTTTTGTACAAATTATTTTAAAGTCCATGCGTAGTTTTTTTTTTCTCGTATGTTTCTTTAGACTTTTATAAAAACTCATCTCCAAAATTTTGCCCAGGGTCACCTGCTAATAATTCATGAACTTGAATCCCAATCACCTTTCATGGGATAAGGATTGTAATTGAAGATGTGAAAGAATTCTTCAGGACAAGTTTAGGGCACACAAACATTTTGAAAATGAAAGAAAAAGAAAGAGCCAACAAAGATCACCAACAGATAGCTATGACGAAAATATAATATTCTGGAAGTAAAGTAAATGTCATGCATCTTTAAAAACAATAAAGTGATTGTGTTAAGTGCTGCTGGAAAGTCAATGAAAATAATGCGTTACTGGGCTGGACTGAGGTGTCTATCATGCTGGGTAAAGTCTCTTCACGATCCAAAAAAACAGAGAAGTGATGCATGGATTTTTACAAAATGAATTCTTTATTTACTTGACTAGTTCCCCTGGAGTGGTGTAAGTGTAAGTGTTTCTGCAGTGAAGTGAAAGGTTGTGAAAGACAAGGGAGTAAAGTCAATGAGTATAAACAACTTTACAGTGAAAAGTTCTTTAAAGCTGAATCAGATGGCTTGGTATTGTGGGTGTGAGATACAAAATCAAAAAAACTTTTGCACATGATGGAAAATAGTATAGTATGTTTAAATGCTATCAAGAAAATTCCAAAAGAGACAGAATATTGGTTTGTTTGAAAAGTCATGTCACATTTTTGCATAGAAAAACATACAGTCTTGATTTTTCTAACAAATCCAAAATTTGACGGTGTTGGAAAATGAAGGAATAGTTGCAGAGTGGAAATCAATAAATAGAAATGGGCAAAAGTGAATTGACCAGATTAAAGTCAGAGGAACAGTGTTTTTTTCATTATTTCCTTTTTAAAAATTTTTATTTTATTTTCTCATTTTTTTTACATTTAATCACAACATATAAAATGAATCTCCCCAGCACTGCATGTCCCTGCATATCAGTACAGAGACATTAACATACACATTGTCAGCAACAGATAACTTTTAGTATTTGTGTTCTTTAAATATTTTGCCTTTTTTCCCCCTTGGATGGTTTTTAAGAGAGAAAATTAATACAGAGGCCAATCCTTTAAAAACAATGGTATATTTAGACATGGAATGTTTAAACAGATTTTCACATTCCTACATTTTTTAAAGTGATACTAGATATCAATCATGTTAAGCAAGGCTAAAGAAGAAGATGTAAATCTTTCAAATGGAAAGAATACTCCGAAACAGATATCACAGAGAGATGAAGATAAGTTTACTAGAACATAATAAGCTATCCTGGCAATGCTGTGATCTGTAATCATAATTGTGAGGTCAGATCAATCATTACAGGCGATTTTCTTCAGCCGTAATCACGTGATAGGTGCAAATGAACAGTGTGAAAACGTTGATGTCAACTAACTTTGGATTGGTGAGATAAAAATAGGAAGTTAAAGGAAGTAATAGGTTTAGGTAAATAGCTTTATTTATTTATTTTTCCTTTGTAACCATTTTCTCATAGCTTCACCAGCATAAAACAATTTACTATCTCATAGTAATGTTTGCTTTGTTTTGTTTTGTTTTGTTTTGTTTTGAGAGATAAGGTGAGGGATCAGAGTTACAAAATTCTCAGAGAGGTACTCTGTTTGAAGTCTCACGAGGATAAAGGAAAGTTACTGGCTAGTTCGAACCCTATCTGGAAGCTCAAAAGCTTATTCTGGTTGACAGAATTCAGTTCTCTGCAAACCTAGGACTGACATTCCTATTTCTTTATAGGGATCATTCTCAATTTCTGAGGATTGTCTGCATGTCTTGGATGGTGGCACCATCCTTTTGCACAGCCATAAGTGGCAGAATATATTCATCTTATGTTTAAAAGTTTTCATATTCTTCTGTATCATCTCTTTGACTTCCTTTGTCATTAGCTGGGATTAAAAAAAACTGTGACCTTAAAAGCACATAGGATTACCTTGGGCTGTCTTAGACACTCTTTAACAATCTCCTTATGTTGGAAGTTTGAAGGATTTAGAGATGATCAAGGAAAAATATAGGAACACTAGAGACAGTAACAAATAACAAACCCTATTAATGGCACTTACTTAGCATGAGGGATAATATGATCACAGCACACTTCAGCACCTTCCCCGAGGCTTGTGGCATGGGGATCATTATTCAGATGGGAAAGAAATCTCTACTGGAAGAGAGGGATCGGAGGGGAGACCAAGTGTCTCAGTGATTCCATTCAGTGACAGTGCAGGGAGTTTCTGGTTCAGAGAACTGCAGAGACCCGTAGTGACCATGGGCCTTATATTCATAAGATCTTGTCTTATTCACAGTTAAAAGCTGTTGGTGAGGGAAAGCAGATAGGTTCTAAATGCTTAAAAAATGCTTGTTTTGACTATTTTTAAAATAGATATGTTAAAATTTATTTGGCTCAGGAAGACTTTTAAGCTAATGAGTTTCAGTTTATAATGCACAAATAACCTAGAAACTAAATATAGTATCTTTGGTTGATCAATACATTCCCTGACCCTAGCTTGTAGTATAATTTAAGTTGTATATTATTTCATGATGTTTGAATTTAAGACAGTGGTAAAGTATTTTTTTATCTTTTTAAGAGAGAGATTTTTGCTATAGGATACATGTGCTCACAGGAGAGACAAATAGACAGAAAGTGAGAAGTCATCCCTGGGGGGATGACCATGCTGCAATCCTTCTCTTCCATTCTCCTCTGAGGTTTTTGGGCACACATGCACATGCACCTGGTGTGAGTTTCAAGCCGCAAGGTACAAGACTCAAACTGGGGTTAACCATGTGGGAGTCCAGAGACAACCATTACGCCGTCTGTTTTTAAAATCATGGCAAAGTATTTTTAAGAGTCAGAATTCTGGGGATAATAGATAGTGTAGTGGTTATGTCACGGGACTCCCACATGCCAAATGCAGTGCAGATCCCAGACTGTATGATTTGAAAATCATGCCAGCCTCTTTTGTAAGTGTGTCCAAGATCCTGAGACGAGAATGGAGAAGAAGGGATTGCAGCATGGCCATTCCCCCTTGGGAGGGAGAGGTGATTTCTCATTCTGCCTCTCACTGTCTCTATCTTTTTCTCACAGCAGCACACAACCTCTAAACAACAACAACAACAACAACAACAACTCATAATCCTATTAGTGCACAAATTAGAATTTTAAAGAACTTTTTCAGTCAGTCTGCCCATTTACATGAGGAAAGCCAGAATAAATATGAAAATAAGACTTTGTTTTATCTATTTATTCAACTAAGTAATATCATGGCCCATTTAGAGACAGTAAAAGAAAAAAATAAGCAAACCAATTTAACAGAATAGAGTTTTAGTAGAGCAAATCATAAGATGATTTAAACAGGTCAGTTGTCCCTAGACTTCTGCTCAACCCCGGCCAGACTTGTGGTCAACTCAGCATTTAAATTAGCAGAACAAGAAAGTGATGTGTGCAGTGAAAAGGAAAGTGTCATACAAAAAAAGTCAGTGAGGAAGTGAGGTAGAGAAATCATTGGTTACATATGGAAGTTTGTCTGCATTAACACAGTTTAAAAGGCAGGATGCCTATGATTGACTGGAACCTAGTAACCAGCTCAGGAAAACAGCTTAACACATACGATGTTGGTCCATCTACAGAAATCCAAGTATAGGAGTACAGCAGCTGTTTTAGGCCAAAATAGTTTAATTTAACAGAGATTATAACATTTGGTGTATTCTACTAACATGTGACAAGAAGTGCTAACAAGTGCAAAGACATCTCCTTTAGCAACCAAAGAACAATGTAGAGTTCAGCTGATATATCACTGGCTATGTAGGTGAGACAAATAAGATAGTAACTTACAAGTGAAGGAAGTGGTACAAAAATGTTAAAATCAGAGGACATTGGTGGCAAGGTACCTGATTGTCCCTTGGGTGTCACCCAAATGGTGATTTGTGTGTGTTTAAATATTCTTGCATCGTAGGGACGAATTCTGCCTAATCAAGGTATATGATCCTTTTTATATGCTGTGGAATATGATTTGCTAGTACTTTTCTGAGTTTTTTTTGCATCAACATTTATGTAAGATACTGACTCGTTACTTCTTTTCTCATACTCCTTCAGTGTCCTGCAGCAGCCAATACTGTGGTATATTTACTACCCATATTGGTAACAGAGATCAAATAGCTCTTACCTGATGACACTAATGTATGAGGTTTTCTGTTTTCTGGGAAAGTTAGTTACAATATTAAGAAAAGGGACAACCTCTGCTAGCAATCAAACAGAAACATTTTTTAGCAAAAGTCAGCCAATATCACTAGATACATAGATAATTACTCCTACAATCAATCTTCTTCCCAAGATAATAACCTTCCAGGATATGGGGAATGCAGGAGTGGAAAAGGAGAGCTTCATTATTCGCATAACACATTTTAAGGTGAGATGAGATGAAGATTTAAAATGAAAACTTCAATTACATGAGCAAGGTATTTTTGTTCATCTAAGGTAACATCATAACAGTAACAACAGCTGAAGAATTTCCAAGAATTCAACATATTGCCAAACACTAGACATACATGTGATCATGAATATGGATATTGATATTGGTGATAAATGAAACAATCACATGATTAATTTATCTTTTATGCAGAATTAATTTTATAAGTATAAAGTTTTAAGTTGAAATAATGTATTTATGTCTTTCATATCAGAAATATATGTAGTCATACTAGAAATTTATTAAATATTAGTTAATATGTGAGATTAGTTTTGAATTAAGAATTTCAACAAGTCAATACTGTAGATAAATTCAGTTATTTTCAATTTCATAGCATGGAGATAAATTGAAATACAAACATGTGTTTCCAACATATTTGACTTACTCCCACTTTTTCAGTATAGCTGTTTCATGGAACTTCAAAAGAAAACCTGTTATGTTTAGTAAAGATATAAAATTCTTTATAGGGATTCTTCTATATCCTTGTCACAGAATGATAAAATGAGATAAAGACTAAAAAAAAATTATTTTTGCTTACCAGTGACTTTAAGACACTTTTTCTCAGCTGTTGACTTCTCTTCAACAGATCAGAGCTACCTTAAAGACATACAGATGATTTAAAAATGAGACCATCTGACAAGAAATGGAAATAAGTAGTAGTTGGTCTATTTAAGTTAATCAGAGTTAAAATTACTGGCAGCGTCACATATTTTGTTTGACTCAACAGGTGAAAAATAAAATATAATATTTCAATGTTTATTTAGAAAGCTCATGAGAAGATGCTAGACTTTCCTTTATTTTTAAGTTTATATTTAGTTAAGAAAGAGAGCTACAATGACCCCTTCCCCCTAGGTCTTGTCATGCTGAAATCTGTTCCCTGGCCTTTCATCCTGCCAGGATCATGGGCACGTCCAGCATGTCCAAATTAAGTGAGATCCAAATGATCGGCCTTCTGTTGTGACTCTGATGGGATGTGCATTGGCACCAGATTGCCTGTGGTATAACCATGGCTGTGCCTAGGCTTTCCTCACTTTAATGAGGAGAATTCTCAGGTGTTGCTGGCATTCTTTTTGATGTGCATACTTCAGCTGTTTAGTTATGCTTCATCAATCTTGTACTCTTTTATTGCAGGGAGAGTTGATCCATGATAATGCAGGTGTGACAATATGTGGTGTTAGAGCAACTGACACACCTGTGATTTGTACTATGTATGGGATTTTCTACTTAATACAATTTATCAGTATTATTCTAGCACAAAATAAATCATACATTTTATTTTTATGTCACACAAACTGATTTCGAACTCTTGCATTAAAAACATAGTTGTTGGGACCAACAGTTGGCATAATGGCTATGTCGCTGGACTCCCATGTAGTCGACAACAGTTAAGGTCCAAGACTCAGTGGTTTAAACTCATGCTGGGTGTGTGTGTATGCATGCCCAAAATCCCAAGAAGAGAATGGAGGAGAAGGGATTGCAACGTGGCCATAACCCTGGGGGTTGTTTTCTCACTTTCTGTCTCTCTGTTGCTCTCTTTCTGGCGAGCACATGCGCCCTATAGCAAAAACCTCTCAAAACAAAACAAAACAAAACAAGCAAACAAAAAACAAAACAAAAACAAACAAACAAAAACCACATTTTTGTTAATTTCAGAGGTTAAGGCCCTCTGGGAGTATAATGCATCTCTTGCTTTTAATCATGCCCTAAATAAATGTTTTAAAAGCAACTATGACTTAGTGCAATTGTTCTTTTTTTATGCTATTAATTGATGCCCATTTCACATGATTATAAACAGAATATAAAATAATAAATTGTTGTCCAAATTATAGATCCACAGGAGGAAAAAAAAAAAAAAACCCTCAGGAATGGTCACACACACACACATAAGTCAGTTTGTATAACCTACATGAAAGTATATCCAAATATAATATTAATCTATTTTACTTATTTTCAAGTGTTGGATAGTTTATTTGTAACTTCTACCATTTATTTTAGTTCTTTTAAGAAGTTAAATAGCTATTATTGGTAAATTCTGCCATGTAGATTTATGCTCTAGAAGAGATACGGGTCTTGGAGAAATCTGACAGCATTCTTCTGATTTTATTTTTGAGAAGTTTTTGCTATGGGCGCATGTGCGTAACCCTCAGGAGGGATGGCCAAACCACAGTCCCTTCTCTTCCTTTTTCCTCTCAGGATCTTGGGCACAAATGCACACACACCCGGTGGCATGAGTTTAAGCCACCGAGTCCGGGACTTGAACCACGGTCAACTACATGGGAGTCTAGTGACATAACCATCACGTCAACTGTTGGTCCTGTCTAATAGCATTCTTAAAGCATAAAATTACTTAATGCTAAAATTAAAATCTAGAATACATTAGAAGTATCCAAATGAGGGTCAATAAACATATTCACTGAACTAGAAAATAGATGTGGGTTGTACTGTATTTTACAAGGAAAGTTAACTAAATTAGTATAAATATACATGTTTTAGATATCTACCCTTCAAAGATTGTGTCTCAGTGGTTATTGAAGGATGCAGAAAGGTTATATTCTTTAGAGATGGCCAATTCATTCTGATGTACACCAGTGTATGATATCCACTGCTCTGTATTACTTGACAACTTAAATACTTGTATTCTAATTGGGTAGTTATGGCCAGCCTTTTGGCCTACTAGTTAAGGAAGCTAGATCACACATGGTCAACTACACAATCTCAGCCTGGTGGCTTGGAAAATACAAAATCTTTACTGAATGGAGAAATGGAAGAGAAAGGATTATGGCATGACCATACCCCATTAGTTGGGTACTTTCTCTCCTCTCTCTCTCTGTCTCACTGTCTCTCTTTCTTGTGAATACATTTACCTTCTAACAAATTAAAAAATAATGACAATATATAAATTTTTAAATTTAGAAAATGTAGCTTAAATTTATAAAATAATCCAAGAAGTTAAATTATTCATGTACACTCTGGATCTCTCTTATTATTTTCCATCTCTTACATGATTCACTAAATTTGTCACTACTCAGAATCATAAATTCTTTAACTAACTAAGTTTTAAGATAGAGATATTGGAGAAATATATCTATCTTGTAACTAGGGAAAGGGGGATTTGAAATTTAATTTTATGCAGGCACACAAGTTCTTTCCATTCAAAGCCAAAACAATTATCAGAGATAAGAATTAGACAATTTTATAGACCAGATTAACAAATTTATATATTGGACTTCACCTCAGAAAGTTTAAGGTTTATAATCTATAATAATGAGAAGTAACATAAATTGATATGTAAATATAAAAATTATTATGCATTATCTCATCTCATTCTATGATTATATCTTTATTTCACATGAGAGAAACTATCCAAAAACATATTTTATTTTCTAGCCTGCAGTATTTGAGACAAAAAGATTGTTTCTGGTATGAGAAAATGTATGAATGATGAAAAATATGTACAGATTAAAAATTAAAAGCACAGCAAGCAAATATCCTTAGGCACAAATGAAGAGTTTACAGTAGCCAAGAATTTTCTTGGTTTAATTCCTATTTCTCCCCTTTGTGTCCACATCTGGCACTGATTCTTTCTAAAAGCGCTGCCAAGCACTCTAATGAAATGCTTCTCTGAATAGGTATTATTTGTTTTTCACAGATAAACAAATGGTTATATATTCCATATTGCAATTAAGCTCTACCAAATTATGCACATACACTCTGAATATGCAGTAGCTGTTATTATTAATATTTAGGCACATCTGTGTTCTCCAATCATATCATCAACCACTGAAGAAATGCTAGAGCACATTAAAAAAGAAGTATTTGTCACCAATTCAGAAATTAACCATCATTCAAAATTGTACCAATAAGCATATTGAGTTTTGCTTTAACAATTTGTTTTAGATGCCTTCTTATTAAGAAATTCATTGGTAGAAACACTTAAAAGAAATTTCCAAGTCAATGAAACAGCAACAAAAATATTTATAATATTCTCCAAGAAAATGAACCAATTTTATTGAATGAATTTTCTCAAGTTTTTAACCAAAGACAAACACCCATAGACAGCTTCAGTACCTGTCAATAGTGCATATTGAAATCTAAAGAAACTTTTACATATTTATAATTTTTTTCTTACTTTCTCAAACACTTCAACTGTCCTAAAAAAAAAAAAAGAATCACTGGCTCATGGATTTTAAGTAATAATTTTTTTCCTTGTTAAACTTAGACTTTGGAAATAAAAATTTTTATTTTGGTGGGTCAACAATAGATATGTGTAAATTGTGAGTAGATAGTATGTCCAAATTTTATTTTGATTTGAAGCTAACTCTCTACTGTGCTTTAGTATTCATAGAAGTCAAAACAAAATAAGTCTGACCTATAGGAAAGCCCAAATTTTGCTATATTGCTTTGTATATATCTGTATCTATTTCCATTTCATGTTCATGTTGAAGCCAAATCTATATTTTTAGCATTGTGTCTAATTCTATATTTAATTTTATATTGTATTTTTATAGAATTATTTAAAAAATTGTATCATTATTATTTTTTTTAATTTGCTACAGGAAAAAAATTGTATCATTATTATTTTTTTTTAATTTGCTACAGGGTACACATGATCAACAGAGTGAGAGAGACAGAGAGAGAGAGAAAGTGAGAAAGGAAGCCATCAGGTCTAGGACTCAAACAGCAGTTGACTACTTGGGAGTCTAGCACCTTAACTACCACTCCATCTGCTGGACCCTATAATGCTATTTAAACAATGTAGAAATTATCTGATGGGAATTTGTATAAAACTTTTAAAAATAAACTTAATAATAGTAATTTCTCAAGGGAAATTGCCTTTTTGTATTTTCTCTTTGTGATATCTCTTTAGCTATATTTGATTCTATATAATATCATTGTCTACTTACTATATACCAGAAATTATGTTAAGCCTAGTACTTTCTAGATATCTTTTAAAAATTTATGATGTATAATTTATATTTAATTGTTCTATATGTCTATAGCACAAAATTAGATTTTAAAGTATACATGCAGTATATGACAATAAAATATAGGATATTACCATATATAATTTCAGTGAAGAATTTTACATTCTTATATCTGTTAAATATTTTTTCCAAGTTCCTCTTTCACACCCTCTACTATCCACACTTTCCCATACAGTCTCTGGTATCTACATTTGTCCTCTGTGCTAGTATATTTTGTATCTACCCATTTCTGTTAATGTATTCCATATAGTGCATACATTCAGTATTTACGGAGTGAGGATATACAGTGTTTGTCTTTCATAATCTGACTTACTTTTCTAAGCATTAAATTCCTCCACATTAAATTTTCTATATTCTTCCATTTTTTATCAGATGGCCAGCTTAGTAGTATTCCTTATGGTTAAATAATATTCCATACTGTACATCTTTTCAATACAGTCATCAGTTCTTGGGCATTTACGTTGATTCAGCTGTGAATAATGCTGCAATAAACATAGTATTTCTAGTTTATCAGATTATTACTCAGAAACCAATCCCTAAAACATAGTATGATTAGGTTAAGGGCTGAGATATGTATTTATTAGAAAAAGAGTGGAGAGACAACAAATTTAGGGGAATTATAACCAAAATATCCCAGAAAAATAAGTTAAATGAAATATTCTGATAGATGATTTAGAAATAATTAGAAGATGGGAGCTCCATAGAAGGAGGATTATATTTACTAGTGGAAGAATTCCCTAAGGCAAGAATAGAAGCAGAGCTCATACTCTGGAAGGTCATAGAGGCCCAGAAAGGTGGTGTCACTGAAGGCTCTGAAATAAAAACATAACAAAGCACAATCTGAAATTTAGATTGCCAACTTGTGCATAAAAATAAAAATAAAAATATTGGTATATCCAGACAGTGAACAAGTAAGTAACATAAAGGTTATCTACTATTCTAACTGGTTCAGTGTATTCAAATAAATGCATGCAAAGATTGGGCTACAGAGATAAAGATAAAATAGAAGATAAGTTCAATTTAAGTACTGATTTGTTGTAGAAAATGAGCAAAAGGAAGGTAAAAAGAAAGATTTTCAGGTTTTTGATTTTGTTGATTAGGCAGATGGTGTTGCATTCAGAGATAAGGATTCTCAAGAAAATAACTGTTTGAGAAAAAAGGATGGAAATGCTATAATGTATTTTGAACTTCTTATTGTGCCTCTTTTTTCTTTCAATGTTAAATTAGAATTACTCAGCAGATCAGTTTTAAGGTTAAAGCAGAAATTTTGAAACGGCATAGTATAGTACTGAAAAGTAGTAAATGGTACATAAGAAGGCTTTGGTTTCTAAAAGGTGTGCGGCTCTTACTATGCAAGAAATAATTACTAAACCTACATTCTAGGCCAGCCAGTGGCATGGCAGTTAAACATGTTGACTCCTGAACATGTCAGCTTGAGAAACATGTCAGACATGTAAACATGCGCGTCCAAAATCCTGAAAGGAGAAAGAAATGGAAGACAAGGGATTACAGCATGATTATCCTCCATGGGGTTGTTTTCTCACTTTTTTCTCTTTTTTCCTCTCTCTGTCTCTCTAAGTGTGAGTACCCTCTGGCAAATTAAGCATCCAAAATAAAACAAAGCAGAACATATATTTTGACTTTGATGCTAGGCACAGGATATATATTTGACTTTGAATGTATCTTACCTGTCAGAAATAGAAGCACTCTCTTCACTAAACCTACCTATGCCTCAACATCTTTATGCAGACATCAAGAAAAATGTTGAATTTTGAATAAAGTCATGTATAAAATGCAATATGGAAAAAACCACAAAGTATTAAGCATTATATAACCATTACAGTGGAAAAGATGGTATGATAAGACTATTCGCTAAAATACTACTTAAATAGCAAACGTGCCATTTTCTTCTTAATTGAAGCATTTCTGGACAGAAAGCACACATAAACACAAAAAAATTAATATGTAATAGTCAATACTTTTTCTATTGACTTCTATTAAATAATTAAATAATTAATTTAATTCTATTATTTAATTTTTAAAATTATTTATAAAGTATCTAATGCAGTCCCCATGACTTATAAAATTTTAAAGTGTAGCAATGAAGGTTTTATCTTCAAATGATTTGTATGTAAATATTATACCTCTTTCCATTGTAACATTTCATTGTGAAAAATATATTTTAAACAGATATACACACATACATACACTTACAAAACCAAATGTACATAATTGATTTTCCATTTTAACAAGCTCACATATCTCTCATGAGTGATTAAAAAAGGGATAAAATTAAATTGGAAAAATATTTCTAAAGGAAAAGGAGGACATGAGATATTTATGTCTAAAATATTCTTAGCAAGGCTAACTCATTACAGCCTTTAGCCACATTCTAGCTAACGTACACTCAAAAATTAACAAAAAGCATGGAAATAGATAATTAAGCTCTTTGGATCAAACTAGCATTACTATTCCTTTCTACTGACATATTTTCTTAAAGCATAATATGAAAAATGAAAATATTGTCATTTTCATAAAAACACTAAATAATTTTGTGAACATTACTAGAAGAATATTCTTATAAGAGTCAGAGATTTCAGTTTTTCTGTTGTATAATACTTTTTTGATGAAAATAATAGTGGCAGAGTTCAGATTTATAAAGTAGATTTAGATTAAAAGAAAAAAACAAACAAAGATGTGTATCTTACACTTGAAGGTCAATAGATTCAATTTTCATCAGATTAGGACAGATGAGTTCAGAGAACCTCATTGAAACTCTTCCCTCAATTTCCACTCAGTGTGTCTTTCTGTTAACTGATGGTATCAGTTACAAGAGGGCAGTAAGTAATCCGTACATAAAGGACATAAGATATCTGCTAAAAATAAGCATTGACATTATACTAAGGTCCGAGACCAAGCATGGTGCATGTCAGGGTCATGATATGGAGACCAGCATTGCCAGACTGTGGGAAATAATTTCTGTCATATGTAAGCAGTAATTCAGACCAGGTTGGGGATGAGGAGTCAGCAAACATAGTTGCTAAAGTCCATTGGTGATAACAGGGAGAGCTGAAATGAGAAAGCAAAGTCAGGTCCAGCTGAGAAGCTGCACTGTGAGATAGAGTACTTTAGTTCAAGGGACTAGGGATCACTTCATTTGAAGAAGTCTTGCCTTTAAAAGATGACTCCTTAAAAATGAAGATGTTCTTATCTGCTATAAGATTGAAAGGACTGAGACCAGCAGTTAGCATAATGGCTATGTGGCTGAACTCCCATGTAGTAAACCACAGTTTGAGTCCCAGACCCGGTGGCTTAAACTTACGTGGTCGTGTGTGCATGTGTGCCCAAGATCCTGAGAGGAGAATGGAGAAGAGATTGTGGTATGGCCATCCCCCCTGGGGAATGATTTCTTGCTTTCTATCTCTCTGTCTCTGTCTGTCTCTCTGGCAAGTGCACGCATCCTATAGCAAAACCCTCTCAAAAAAAAAGATTGAAAAAACTTTCAGAAAGAGCAAGCCCTGTTTAGTGGTTAAGGGAGCTGAATCCCATGTGGCCAACTGCTGTTTAGATCCTAGTAAGGTGGCTAGAAAATTATGCCAGGAGCACGTGCACAGGTGCCCAGAATCCTTACAGGATATAAGAGAAGGAATTCAGGAGTGGCGATATCCCATTTGGTGTAGGAGTACTTTCTCCCTGTTCCTCTCTCTCTGTCTTTACTGGCAAGTAGAAAGAAAGAAAAGAAAAGAAAGGGCAAAGAAAAAGACAGAAAGAAAAAGGAAAAGTCCTTGAGACATACTCAGGTAATTCAATTTTTTGATTGAAATGTATCTCTTCCTTTAAAAAAAAATATATATATACATACACACACATGCACACATGCATATATACATATATAATATACATAATTATATACATACACACATACATACATATATAATATATATAATTATTTTTTTTCTTTGGGTTTGAGCATGAGGTGGTCTAACTAGTGCCTCAGGAGTTTACTACAACATCACATATGAAAGTGGACTTCAGACCCTGGAAATTCAGCTCTGAAATGCAACTCCCATGAAGTATTTGACAGATTAAGTTATAATAGTGGTAGAAATTTATAGCAAATAAATATAATTTTTTGTATTGCCTTTAACTAGTTTAAGTATTCACTTGAAAATACAGAATTTATTGGGAAGGATAAGTAAGTATTCAGGTTGTTTAGTATGACCCAAATGGGTAAAATGAAGCAATGTGTATTTTTCTATCAAATTTGATATTTTAAGCTGTTCAGAAACTAATTTTTAAGGTATTTTGTAAAATTATTGTTTTAAATACAAAATATTAACTGCAATTTGAAGTTTAAAAAAAAACAATCAGAGAGTTAAAGAAGTATCTGGGCAGAATATAGAAGTAATATTAATTAAATTAGAACTAAATTGAATTCTAGCTCATAGCACATAAGATGTGCATAATTTGTATGTAGGAGCATATTAAATGGTAAAAGTACAAATTAGGTAGTTAACCCTTTAAAGGCAGAAGGGCATGGAGATAAACCACTATAATAACACTAAGAATGGGATAGGAACCACCGCTCAGACCCATATTTCTGTAATGAAGAGGACTGCACATATTGAATGTGTATCTAGTAACACTGCCAGTGGGGTAGAGAAGTAGGCAACATGAAGTGATTTTTAGAAACCTGTTTTCATCTTCAGCAATATCGTATTTCCTTGATTCATTGAGCTAATAGCTACACGACACCCATGTCTGTAAATGATTTCACAAAATCTATGAGTGAATAATTAAATGAGAAATATTTTCTACATCATTGTTTTTCATCCTAAATCAGCAAAGTTGTACACCAGCAGAGGCAGGAATGTGCCACCAACTTCTCTATCTTTAACCTCTTCCAAAGCAAAATTTGTATTTTTATCATTGTTCATCCTTATTTTCTAGCTGTGACTAGAATAAGATAAATACTTCAAAAATATTTTGGATTGTAACTGAAGAATCATTCAATGGGAAAAAAATGAGAGTTTATAACATTACTATGTGCAGGAATCCAGAAATAAGCACTGTCCTTGCAGTCATTAAATAAACTATTTTATTAGATAATAAGCAAATATAGTTACATAAATGGAATATGAGCATATGTAGGATTTCATGAACATTATTATCATTTAAAAATGAAGTGGTTATAGAGATTGTGTGCATCATGCTTGGGAATTGATAATTTTTATAAGTGAAAACCTTTATTATTAAGTGCATTTGTCCTCTTATGACCATGTAGGACAAAGTAATGAGCTTTTAGTATATTTCAAATTGATTCCTAGTTGGTTAGTCTATTTCCACATTTAGGCAATCAATGGCCAAGTTCATAGTCATGCTTAGGATATCTCTAAAAATTCTTGTTTCTGTTCTTTTCATTGGTTATGAAAAGATTATGAGCCTATTTTTTCCCATTTGTATTCAATGTAATACAAAGCTGAATTTACCTTAAAGGCAGTCTATCTATGAATTATTAATATTTACAATAGTGTTTTTCACAATTGGGCTTCCTTGAATATTCGTTGAATAAATATAAGATGACAATTTTTTAAATAATTTACTTTTAGACAAGTTTTATTAACAGGTTCACAATGAAATTGAGAGGAAGATACAGATTGATCCACGATCCCATATGCCCACTAATGCTCAGCCTAAACCATTATTAGCTCCCAAAAAATTATGTTCGCTACAATTAGTGAACACATATCAATTCATCATGATTTCCCAAAGTTTAAATTTAGGTTTCACTCTTGGTGTTGTATATTCTATGGACTTTGATGAATATATTATTTCAAATATTCATCATGATATTATCATAGAGAGTATTTTCACCACCCTGATAGTTCTTGGTACTCCACCTAGTTATCAATCCCTCCTTCCAACTTCTGACAATCCCCGATTTTTTTTTTTTACTGCTTTCATACCTTTTTTTTTTTTTTTAAATCGTTTCCAGAATATCACAGTTAAAATCATTATATGTAGCATTTTCACAGTGGCTTCTTTCTTTTTTTTTGGAGAGGTTTTGGCTATAGAGTGCATTCGCTCGCCAGATAGACAGAGAGAGACAGAGAGACAGAAAGCGAGAAATCACCCTCCAGGGGGGATGGCCACGCCACAATCCCTTCTCCTCCATTCTCCTCTTGGGATCTTGGGCACGCACGCACACGCACCCGGCGTGAGTTTAAGCCGCTGGGTCCGGAACCCGAACCGCCGTCGTCTTTTTAATCGTTTCCAGAATATCACAGTTAAAATCATTATATGTGGCATTTTCACACTGGCTTCTTTCTATTAGTAGTATGTATTTAAGTTTCTCCATGAGTTGATAGTTCATTTCTTTTTAATTCTGCATAATAATTAATTGTCTCAATGTACCACAGTTATTTATTCATCAACTGAAAGAATCTTAGCTGCTCCCAAGTTTTTGGAAATTATGAATAAAGTTACTATAAACATCAATATGTAGTTTTTATGTGAACCTAAATTTTCAAATCCTAATAGTAAATACCAGAGTGTGATTGCTGCTTTGTATGAAAAAGTATATTGAGTTTAATAGTCTTCTGAAGTGGTTGTTCTATTTTCCATTGCCACCAGTAAAAAAATAAACATTCCTGGGGCCAGCAGATGGCATAATAGCTACATTGTTGGACTCTCATGTAGTTTGAGTCCCAGATCTGGTGGCTTAAAACACACAGGATGCTTGTGTATGTGTCTCCAAGATCCTCAGAGGAGAATGGAGGAGAAAGAATTGTGGCATAGTCATTCTCTCTGGGAGCGGGGTGATTTCTTGCTTTCTGTCTTTCTGGGGAACATATGCACCGTATAGAAAAGATCTCCTTAAAAAAGGAAAAAAAAAAGGAAGAAAAAGAAGATGCATTACTATTACTCCATATCCTTACCAGTACTGATTTTTGTCAGTGTTATAAATTTTGGCCATTTTAACAACAATGTTGTGGTAATTCATTAAATTTGCATTTGTCTGATGATATGTACTGTAGAACATCTTTTCTTAAGATTATTTGTCATCTGTATATTTCCTTTGTACATTTTCTTCGGTGAAGAAAGAAAATATAAGATCTTTGGCCCATTTTCTAATGTGGTTATTTGTTTTATTAAGTGTTAACTTTTAAGAGTTATTTTTTTAAATAAATTATTTTATTTAAATCTATTTAGTTAAAATTATTTAGTTAGTTATTTTAATTTGACCAGAGAGGGACAGAGTGATAGGAGAAGAGAGATGGAAAGTGAGATAGCAATCCACCAGATCCGAGACTCGAACTACATTGTCGGCCATGTGGGACTCCAGCACTCTTAACCACCATTTCAACTTCCCTAAATATATTTTAGGGAAGATTTCACTATTAGATTCATTTTGCCAATAATTTTGCTATACCTTGGTATTTCTTTTTATACTCTTCACATTGTCTTTCACAGAACAAAAATATTTAATTCAATGAGGTTAATTTTATCAGGACTTTGTTTCATGGATCATGCCCTTAATGTTATATCTGAACAGCCATTGTCAAATCTTTTATCTTATATTTTCTCCTATGGCATTTTCTCAGTTTTACATTTTTGATTTTTACATTTGGATCTATGATCATTTCTCAGGTAATTTTTATAATTAGTATAAATTCTGATTCTAGATTCTTTTTATTTTATTTTTTGTGTGCATGTGGATGTCCCATTGGTCTAGCCTCATTCAGTAACAATACCATACTTTTTCTATCATATTCCTTTCCCTTTGTCAAAGATCAGTTGCCTGCATTTATTTAAGTCTATTATGGTTCTCAATTCTTTTCCATGAACCTTCCTATTTGTCTGTCTTTTCCTAATACTACGCAGTAATAATCACTGAAAGTTTATAGTAAGTCTTGATGACAGGTAATGTCAGTCTTCACTTTGTTCTTTTTCAATATTTAGATGGCTTTTTTAAGTCTTTTGTTTATCCATATAAATTTTAGAATCAGCTTGTTAATATCGACAAAATAAATTGTCGGGTTTGCATTAAGATTACATAGATCCAAGCCATGATGTGACAAAGCCCTTGCCAATTTTTTTATAAGAGAATGAAGAATCAGTAAGTAATTGATTTGAGACATTAAAACCTTTTTCCCCCAAATTTATAAAATGTCAGTATAACCACATCATGGGAAGTAGTTCTCACAACAATAAATATGTTTTATGTGTTTGTAAATGAAAGAAAATTTGGGCATTCCAGAGTGAAGCACTTTTCATCTCTATACTCCAGACTAGTTAATTAATATTATCACCAATGAGTAGTCAATGCTTTTTTAAGTATTTTATTTATATTATGTTTAAAAAGGTTTTTATGTAACTTGTTATTTCAAAAATGATACATTGAGAGTAAAAGTTAAGCATGTTTCTGCTTTCTGTTGTAAACTGTATTTGGGGATAACCCAATATCCTTACTTGATGAATACGAGTTAAAATCTATAAAAGTCTGCTTATCTTCAGATAAGAAATGACATACTTTATCTAGATAAAGTATTGATTTAGAAAAGCATATTTATTGACTTTGAAACTATCATATCAATGGTTAGTAAAGAACTAAAGTCATATAATGCCAAAGTAATGTTATACATTTTGATTTCTATTTCGTAGAACTATACAGTCAAAAAAAAAAAAATCAAAGGCTGGGACCAGCAGATGGTATAATAGTTATATTATTGGATTGCTATTTAGTCAACCACGGTTCAAGTCCCAGACCTGGTCATTGAAAACTCATTGAAAACTCATGCTAGGTACATTTGTGTACAAACCCAAAATCCTGAGAGAATAGGGGAGAAAGGATTGCAGTGTGGCCATTCCCCTGAGGAATGGTGATTTCTCACTTTTTGTCTCTCTGTCTCACTGTCTCTTTGGTGAGCCCACACGCCCTATAGCAAAAATCTTTCTAAAAAAATCAAAGTCTGGCAGGTGGCTTAGAGATTAAAACAGCTGGATTACAAGTCCCAGACCCAGTAGCTTGAAAACACATTGAGTGTGTGTGCATGCATGACTCAAATCCCAAAAGATGAATGGAGGAGAAAGGATTGCAGCATGGCCAACTGACTTGGAGTGTGATTTTTCACTTTCTCTCTGTGTCTCCAATGACCAAACAAACCCTGTAACAAACTAAAAAGCTAAATTAAATTAAAAACTTAAAATATCATCTTTATATTCTATAGCTAATATGTTTTTTAGATTTATTGATTTTTACATGTCTTAAATTTATACATAATCATTGTGCATCTTCATAGTGTACATAATATATTTTCGAGCATGGATGCAGAGCCTATCAGTCAAGTAAAAGTTATTATCACCAATATTTTTATCTATACAAAAGTACAAAGTTAAGGGTTTTGATGTGCCGTTTGTCAATCTTTTTATAATATTTTTCTTCATTTTTGTGACATACCCCATGTTAAGACTATTAATTCTATTAGATTATCAGCATACATTTAATTTTTTCTATTTGAATATCATGCATTACCTTTTTAACATTTGCCTTCCTTAAGGATTAAATAGATTATTTATTAATTCTATCTTTACTTGGTTGAGTTTTATACACCTAAATTTGTTTTTTTAAGACCAACTTCAATTGCAGATTTCTCCTCTAAAATGTACTTCAGATAGCATCAAACAAGCAAGACAACTTTAAAAAGAAGTAGTAAGCATTCTCTAGAGGTGCATATCTAATATAGTACATGAATTGTACCATTCTTTGTCCTCACAAACTAGAACAGAAGTATTTAATTACAAAATTTCAATGTGTACATGATGCATTTGTATCTACCTAAGCAAGGCCATTTTCTTATTCTTTGCTAAAAACCTAGACAGAAAAAATCCTAACATGTCTCTGCAACATGAGAATTAAGCTAGCTTGGCACTACTGATAATTCCAAGGATAGACATTAGGAGATAACAATTGGGACCAGGTGAATCAGATGCTCTGCCTTATGGCTGAGACTTGTTCGGACAAAATAATTAGTAGCATTGAGCTCACTGGACTGAATCACACTGAATGTCAGAGATCTGTAAAAGGGGGTCAAGATCTTTGCTACTGAGCTGCTAGGAAGCTGTACCTTATGAGGCACCTTCTAAAATGTAATATACCACCTCTTCCTCTTCTCTGATGCATTCTGATATTATTTCAAACATCTCAATCTTTTAAAAATAATAAATAGATGTAGTTTGTAATGCTTATAGCCAAAATCATGAATACAAATTACATATATAAATTTTGCTATTTTACTAGTTGTTATGATTTTTTCTCTTTACACACAAAAAAGTTTAAAGTTTGACAGTATTATATATCACTCTGTATTTCAACCTATTCACCTGAATTTTAGGCGCTGAAAAATGCAACATAAATTCCGTGCAAATCAGTGGAATATGTGTCAGTGGTTAGAGTAATTGAACTTTACAAATATTATTGTCTTTTAAAAGATTTGGCTATTTTTCCAAAGATTATAACTTCTTTTTATTTATTTTTTGTTTCTGCCATAGAGCATGTGTGTACCAGGAAGAGATCAGAGAAAGGGAAAATGAGAAATGTCTCCCCCAGGAGGATGGTCATGCTGCAATCCCTTCTCCTCCATCCTCCTCTTGGGATTTTGGGCACATACACACATACACTTGTGCCTGGTGTGTTTTTCAAGCTGTTGGATTCAGGAAATGAACAAAGGAATTAGCCATATGATATTCAGTGCCTTAACTATATACTGACTCTCAAAAGCTAAAACTTCTTTAAATTACCCTTTCCTCTAAATTTTTGGTGTATTTTTTGAATCTCTGAATGATGGATTCTGTGATAACACATTTCAGTGGGAAAAGTCAAGCACAAGGAATATTTCCCAAATTTTATATATTCTTCCCATATCACAAAGAATATCAATGTGTATTGAAGGAATTAATAGCGTTTAATAAAGTGGGTCGTCAGCAGGTGGCATGTAGGCTAAAGTGATGGATTCCACACAACCGACTCCGGTTCATGTCTCAGAACCACCAGCTTGAAAATCATGCAGAGCAGAGGCATGGTCGTCTCCCACCATGGGGGATAAATTATCTCTCCCACTGTCTCTGCTAAGTGTACATGCTCTAAAGCAGAAACTTAAAATAAAAACAAAATATATAATACAAAGTAATTTTTTAAGCTATGTTAAATACTATTCCATCCCAAATTATCATTAGATTTTCATAGTTGCTCTTAAGAGGAGTTTATACAGACTGAACAACTGTAGATACTTGTGCCTGGTGTGTTTTTCAAGCTGTTGGATTCAGGAAATGAACAAAGGAATTAGCCATATGATATTCAGTGCCTTAACTATATACTGACTCTCAAAAGCTAAAACTTCTTTAAATTACCCTTTCCTCTAAATTTTTGGTGTATTTTTTGAATCTCTGAATGATGGATTCTGTGATAACACATTTCAGTGGGAAAAGTCAAGCACAAGGAATATTTCCCAAATTTTATATATTCTTCCCATATCACAAAGAATATCAATGTGTATTGAAGGAATTAATAGCGTTTAATAAAGTGGGTCGTCAGCAGGTGGCATGTAGGCTAAAGTGATGGATTCCACACAACCGACTCCGGTTCATGTCTCAGAACCACCAGCTTGAAAATCATGCAGAGCAGAGGCATGGTCGTCTCCCACCATGGGGGATAAATTATCTCTCCCACTGTCTCTGCTAAGTGTACATGCTCTAAAGCAGAAACTTAAAATAAAAACAAAATATATAATACAAAGTAATTTTTTAAGCTATGTTAAATACTATTCCATCCCAAATTATCATTAGATTTTCATAGTTGCTCTTAAGAGGAGTTTATACAGACTGAACAACTGTAGATAACATTCTGATATTTGAGAAATGTGATTTCTTTTAGCATTTCATTGTGAAGTAATTATGTAGAAATCTAAATTACAGATTTCTATATCCCATAGTATATAAATATCACAGGCATCTAACTAAAGGAATGTTAGATTTTAATTCATCAATTTAATTTTTATTCATATTTGGCTTGAAAGTTTATATTTAATGAAATGTTAATACATACTACTTTATATGTAATGTATTTAAGAAAATGCTACATAGATATTTCTGTGTGTACATATTCAGTATGTATTACGTATTACATTTTAAATATACACTCATATTACATAATAAAAGAATTATTTATAATTAAATTACTTTATATGTAATTGTATAATTGCATATGCTATGGATTAGTTATAATACATTATCTATAATAAACTGTATATATGCATTACAACACTTGTGTTTTCACAAGTATTTTGTATTTATATATATTATATATACATTAGAACACTTTTTCTTTTCTTTTTTTTTTTGGAGAGGTTTTTGCTATAGGGGAAATGCACTTGCCAGACAGAAA
>NW_006160179.1:1670050-1678977 GCF_000334495.1 Tupaia belangeri chinensis
GAGATAGAAAGCGAGAAATCACCGCCCCCCCCAGGAGGGATGGCCATGTCGCAATCCCTTCTCCTCCATTCTCCTCTCAGGATCTTGGGCATGCACGCACACATGACCAGCATGAGTTTAAGCCACCGGGTCCAGGACTGGAAACATGGTTGGTTACATGGGAGTTCAGCAACATACCCATTACACGAACTGCTGGTCCCGACATTAGAACACATTAAGGTCAAAACCTAATTAAAATATCCAATGTTAAGAAATAATAGAGTATAACTGTTGTTGTATTAAAATAATATTTTTGTTTAAGTCTTAGTCAAGCATAATTAGTTAGAAAAATAATTAATTGCTAATATCCCCCAAATATTAATGTCCCCAAAACATGTTTTGACAAATATAAACTGAAAATATAAAGCAATACCTTTGAGGATATAGCCAAGTTTTTTTTCTTTTTTTTTTTTTTTTGTGGTCAAGGAGATACTGAATACAACTCATACTGTCTTGATTGGTCTTGATTACACCTTGTACCATCAGTGTAAATAGCAAGAATTGAAATAATTAGTTGATAACAAAGAATATTGCAAACTGTGTTTAGTTGTTAATGGTGTTGAGTTGAGTTTGAGTGATATTTGTTGTGTGCCTTTAGAACTGGTATTATCTTTTATGTCAGTGGCATAATATTTTTATATTTTTATTTATTTATTCATTTTTATTTAATGTTTTTTATTTCAATTTCTTTCATACATTCAATCACATGTTACTTAACTTGAAAAGTGAATATTTAAACATGTGTACATTTCTCATGAGTCCAGTTAACAATAGTATAAATTTATCTTCAATAGATATTATCCTATTTCTTTGTCCCATAAATGACTTGCCTCTCTATTTTTCTATTTAATGACCTTCCTCAGACTCTAGTCCTTCACCCACCCTCTTCCCACATTCACAACCATTTACTTTGTTTCTATATCCTTTAGTCATTCAGTTTCAGCCATAGAGTGTGGACACTAATTGTATTTTAAGTGGAGACATACAATGTCTCTTCTTCATAGCCTGGCTTGCTTCACTCAGCAATAACTCTTCCATATTCATCCAATTTCTGTCAAGTCCAAGATCTTTTTTTTTTATGGCTGAGTAGTATTCCAGAGAGTATATGTGCCACAATTTTTTTCTTTAAGAGAGGTTTTTGCTGTAGGGCACGTGCACTCTCCAGACAGACAGAGAGAGACAGAGAGATAGAAAGCGAAAAATCCCCCCCCAGGGGGGATGGCCATGCCGCAATCCCTTCTCCTCCATTCTCCTCTCAGGATCTTGGGCATGCACGTACACGCACCAAGCGTGAGTTTTAAGCCACCGGGTCTGGGACTCGAACCGCGGTCGACTATGTGGGAGTCCAGCGACGTAGTCATTACGCTAACTGCTGGTCCCATGCCACAATTTTTCAATCCATTCATCTGTTCATGGGCATTTGGGTTGGTTCCATGTCTTAACAATTGAAAAGAATGCTGCAATAAACATTGATGTACAAACACTTTTCAGATTAAAAATTCTTCTGTCTTTTGGGTAGATACCAAGGAGTGGGATTGTGGATCACATCGAAGTTCTATTTGTAGATCTTTGAGGAATCTCGAAATTGCTCTCCACAGTGGCTGGACCAATTTACATTCCCACCAGCAGTGTAGGAGAGTTCCCCATTCACCACATCCCCACCAGCATTTATCATTTTCTATTTAATCTTACTCATTCTGACTGGGGTTAGGTGGTATCTCATTGTAGTTTTGATCTGAATTCCCCTTACAATGAGAGATGTTGAGCATTTGTCCATATGCCTTTTGGCTATTCATATTATGTCTTTCTTACAGAGTGTTTTTTGTTTGTTTGTTTGTTTGTTTGTTTGTTTTTTCCAGGAAAGCTGTTTGAGTTCCTTGTGTATTCTGGTTATGAGTCCCTTATCTGATGTATAGTTTACAAAACTATTTTCCAATTCTGAGGGCTCTTAATTCACACTAATTACTGTGTCTTTTGCCGTGCAGAAATTTCTTAATCTGATGTGATGCCACTTGTCTACTTTGGGGATTATTGACTGTGCTTTGGAGGTCTTATTTAAGAAGGCTTTGCCTACCCCAATGTCTCCCAGTGTTTCTCCAGTGTTTTCCAGCAGTAGTTTTATAGTTTGAGATCTTAGGTTTCAATCTTTTATCCACTTTGAGTTGATTTTTGTCAATGCTGAGAGGAAGGGGTTCAGATTCATCTTTCTGGAGGTGGATATCCAGTTTTTCCAGCATCATTTGATAAAGAGGTTTTCCTTTTCCCACTGAATTGACTGATACCCTTTGTCAAAACTCATTTGGCTGTAAGTTTGCAAGTTTATTTCTGGGGATTCTATTCTTTTCCATTGGTCCACCTATCTGTTTCTGTGCCAATACCATACCGTTTTGATTACCACAATTTCGTAGCAAATTTTTGGATTAAGGAGTGAGATGCCAGCCACTCCACTCTTCTTGTGCATGATTGCTTTGGCAATATGAGGTCTTTTATGATTCCAGATAAATTGTATGATTGTCTTTTCTAGGTCTGTGAAGAATGTCTTTGGTACTTTGATTCAGATTGCAATAAACATGTAGATTAATTTGGGTACAATTGCCATTTTGATTTATTAATTCTTCAAATCCAGGAACATGGGATGTCCTTTCACTTTTTTATGTCATTTTCAGTTTCATTTTTTAGCTTCTCATAGTTTTACTTGTGGAGGTCTTTATCTTCTTTGGTTAGATTTATTCCTAAGTATCTAATACTTTTTGTGGCTATGGTAAATAATTTGAAAATCTATTCAGTATTTTCATGAACTGAGAAGTGGAAGTGGAACTTACATATGTTCGTCACATTAAAAGCTACAAAAGTTCTTAAACTATATTTCGTAGTAGAAACAAAATGAATAATTGCAATGACTTTATATTGAACTAGATAAATTTTATTTATAACTACTTTTGAAAAAAATGATTTAAAGTGGTATCAGAGTAAAAATTGCACCCAAGTTAAACAGGCAATGAAGACTTATAATGGTCACCACAATAGGGGACAGAGACTAGAACTGAATCTAAGCTCAACTTAATTGAAACAGAGGGAAGAGGAATTTGTTGGTGTGTCTATTTCTTTTAAACGTATGTTTTTCTTTCAAGAGCAAGAAAGAGGGAAAAACATATACTGTTAATAACACTATGCCAGGACACTGACTCCTTTCCTGCTGTCTAGCCAGACACTTTGCTTTGTGTGTTCAGGTCTTCAGGGATCTGAGCCCAGGGTCTTTCCATATAACTCCAGCAATATGCAGCAGTGACTACCACCTGGGTCACCACACCTGAATCAAGGGCAGGCAAGGCAGGGGACGCAGGAGAGGGATTAAGCTGCAGGGTGAGCTGCTGGAAAAGTGTTGGAGCTGTTTTTGAGAACATTTACCTGTATGCATCCAGCAGACTGAGCATTACTGAGTTTAATTTTCTTTCTCTCTCTGTGATTCATTCTCCTGTATTTTCTAATTGGCACCTGTCTTATTCTCTTTTGTGCTGCCATAATAGAAATTTATTTTCTCATAATTCTGGAGGCTAAAATTGTTCAAGATAAAGGCACCGGCATCGGATAAAGGTCTTTTGCTGCAATATAACATAACCGAAGATACAACATTAGTGACAGAGAGTAAGATAGGAAGACAAGCTAATTTCTTTCTCTCTTTTTAATTTTTTTTTAACATGAGCATGAGAGACAGAATAATAGAAAGAGAGAGAGAGAAACACCCTCAACAGGTCTCATGCTGATTCTCCCCTACCCTCACTTTCCCAAACAGGCAGGATCACAGACTTGTGCACCTGTCATGTACAGGTCAGCCTGGGATCTGAGCACATTCATATGGATCCAGCATTGCATGAATAGCACATTACACTATACCATTTAGCTGACCTCAAACTAATTCATAAAAGAACCCCACAGTCTCAGTATGATCTCCCTTCACAATAGAAACATTAACCCATTCATGAGGACAGTTGTACATGACCTAATCACCTCTTCAAGGTCCCTCTTCTCAACATGGTTGCATTAAGAATTAAGTTTCCAACATATGAATTCAAAATAACACATTCAAACCCTAGCAGCACGTTTAAAATTTAGACTCCAACCCTGCTACGAAGTCCTGAATATGAACACTGTGTTACTTGATAGCTATAGTTCAGAGAGCTATCTCCCAATTTCTTAAGAAAGCACCCCTGATTTGTAAAATTGGCAAGAGGTTTTTAGGAAGATTTACATGCTATAGGGGCAGAAAAATAATTTATAATAAGTTTTGTAAAGAAAGTGATTTAAAGGGAAAGGAGATAAGATAGAAAGGAAAAATCATGGTTAAATTTTAGTCAAACTAATGGGAACTTTACAAGACTGTCTTGGTTAATTTTTCAGGGAATCAAGGAATGTAGTCTGAATTTCATAAGCTTTTTATTTTACATTGGAGACTCAGTTTGATCCAAAATTTTAATGTGCAAACAGTTATTATCCAGGCATAGAGTCTTATTTAATGCAAAATTTTATTAGGCTTAACCATAAAGTACAGCATAATGAACATATTTTCTGATTCAATGAGTATGTTTATTGAGTATCTAGCATGGGATTAGTAATGCTAGTTCTCTCTTACTCCAAATGGGTGTCTGATAGAGCTAAAACATGAGAAGCATATGTATTATTTGGGTGAGGTTGAAGGAAATAAAAGATCATGAAAGATAGAAAAAAATACTATTTGTTATAATCTTTTCTATTGCATGTGAGACATCATGAATGTAGGCAGAAAGATCTTGATACTGCACATATATAACTAGCACTGAGGATGTTTTTATTCTAGCATTTAGAAAGAGGTTTTGGGGATTTGATAACCTGTATCACTAGGTGTATGTGGTAATTCCACGTAGTCCTCATCAAATCCTATGAATTAGGGCTGTCTTTGTCATCTAACAATTGAGAAAATTAAATTTCTGAGGGTTCTAAGTATTTTTTTCTATTTTCAATGTAGCTTCTAGCAAAACTACAATGCAAGAACTATTTGACTGTAAATCTGTGCTTTTCATACCACAAAAAACTGTTCCCGATGATTGGCCTCTTTATTAAATTAAGTGTTCATTTACTTTGTTACTTAAAGATTGAAATCAACCCTGATGAACTGCTAAACAGTGCTGACAAGAAAATGTAGCTGTAGGTATATATATATATATATATATATTTTTTAACCTGTCAGTTAATAATATACTTTTCGACCCTAAAATCTTTTGAGTAGTGACTTAAATAAAATGCTTAGAAAATTATTGCCTTATACATAGTTATCGTGCTCAGATTATATTTTCTTCTTTTTTTCTTTCTTTTTTTTTTTTTGTTTTTGTTTTTGTTTTTGCTATAGATCTTGCTAGAAAGAGACAGAGAGGAGAGAGGAAGAAAGTGAAAAAACACCTCCCAAGGAGGATGGCCATGTCACTGTTCCTTCTCCTTTATTCTCCTCTCAGGATTTTGAGTACACATGCACATGCCTGGTGTGTTTTACAATCCACTGGGTCCAAGACTCAAATCACAAAGTTGGTCATATGGGAATCCAGCACTTTAATCTCCATATCACCTGCTAGTCCATTGCTCAGATTCTTAGCTTGCTTGAGTCTTTTGTAACAGAAGTACCACACTATCGTGCATACTATATTCATTGGATTACCCTCCATCTGTTACAATAATTTCTCAAAAAAAGTAGCTCTGTTACTGTTTCAAACACTTGGAGAAATAATTGGCAATAATTATTTATTTATTTTTGGAGAGGTTTTCACTATAGGGTGTGTGCGCTTGCCAGACAGACAGAGAGAGACATAGAGACAGAAAGCGAGAAATCACCCTCCAGGGGGGATGGTCACGCCGCAATCCCTTCTCCTCCATTCTCCTCTCAGAATCTTGGGCACACATGCACACGCGCCCGGTGTGAGTTTCAAGCCACTGGGTCCGGGACGCACACCGTGGTCGACTACCTGGGAGTCCAGCGACATAGCCATTATGCTAACTCCTAGTTCCCGGCAATAATTAATTGATGTAAAACTATAATATAAAGGAGTCTATCTCAACTGTGCCTAGTAGTCATGAACCCAACACTGACTGTGACCAGAGTCAGAGCTTCCAAACTACCGAACACAGGACACTTTGCTACAAATGTTAACATTTTTAATGTACAAATATGTTACAATGTTGTCACCTGGAAATACTACCCAATAAAAGAGTTTCTGAAATGTGGCACAATGTTACAAGAATTCTTTTAATTTTTATCTTTGCAAAAGACCTGCAATTTTGTTATATTAATCATGTAAAGTTCTCTGCCATTATATCATTCAGCAAGTAGTATGTTTTAATTTTTATTGAATTGGGCCTTTTTCTTACATTACTGTCAATAAAAATGGAAGGACAGCCATTATGGAAGACGGTATGGCATTTCATCAAAAAACTAAAAATAAAACTCTTACGATCCAGGAATCCCACCACTAGGTATATGTACAAAGGAAAGGAAAACAGTATGTAGAAGAGATATCTGCACTCCCATGTTTATTATCACTTGAATCATAGCCAACAAGATAAGGAATTAACCTCAGTGTCCATCAGTAGATGAAAGGCTATAGAAAATGTGTATATTTACAGAATGGAATATTATTCAGCTATAAAAATGATGCGGTCTTGTCCTTTATGGCAACATGGATGAGCATGGAGGAAATTAGGCAAAGCAAAATAAGTCAAGCATTAAAATACTAAATGTCCTCACTCACTTATAGAAGCTAAAGATTGGGTCAAAGTGGAAAGTGGATGGCAAATACTGGAAGCTTGGAAGGGGTAGGAGAGATATAATATAAAAATAACTTGGTTAACTGACATAAAATTACAGTTAGATAATATGAGAAGTGAGTTCTAGAGTACTAAAGCACCATGAAATACAGTTAATAACAAGTTAATGCATATTTCAAAATAGGTAGAAGAGAAGATCTTGAATATTCACAACACAAAATAATGTAAATGTTTGAGGTAATATAATGTAATTCTTAGGCATAATAAACATATATTTTAAAAAATTACACCATGCTACCTAAATGTGTACAATTATTGAAAAAATGTCCATTGAGAACCTCTCAAAAACTTCAAACTAAAATTTGTGTAGGCAGGGCCACCAGTGATACAGTAGTTAAGGTGTTGTATTCACACATGGCTGACAACAGTTCAAGTCCAGGACCTGGCAGCTGGAAAATTACACAGGATTTGTTTGCATGTGTGCCCAAAATCCCAGAAGGGCTTGTGGCATATCCATCTTCCCTGGGGTGTGTGTGTGTGGGGGGGGTGATTTCTCATTTTCACTGTCTCTCTCCAGCAAGTGCACATTTCCTATGGCAAAAACCTTAACAATAAATTAAAAAAAAAAGTAGACTGAGAGTTAAAATAATATGAGAATATAGGTCAGATAATACATAGCTAGTCATTTTAGTATAGACAATTAATTTCCAAGTCCCCATTGGTGATCCACTATCCAAAGAAAAAAGATGAACCATCAAGTTGTCACCAGAGTTCACTTTTCATAAACTATTTCTGCCAATGGAAAGCACTTTTAAAATTCTGCTGAAAATAGTTAAGTTACTAGGCATTAAAACTTGACATAAAATAAATAAAACAGTATTAAAAATACCATGGATTGAAAAACCTACTTGGATGAGTCAGGTCGCAAAGATAAAAATTTGTAGGACTTCGGAATTGAAGAAATATAATCATGACTGAAATTTCTTAATCAATTCTAGTACCAAGATTTATGTGTCTGTTTGGTAATGATTATTTGAACATAAAAGATCGTTGTCCCTGTTTTAATTGATACAGTCTATATAATAACCCAACACAAATGTTCGCTAGCGATAAGAGCCGTGCGCTGTCTGAACTCCAATCTGAACAGCAACTATAATATGTGGAGTCTCTTTCACTACATCTATGGTTTTCTAATGTAAATATTGACTTCTGGCCTTATGGCATCAGCATTATTAATCTATTATACTTTTGTTTTCCTAATACTGCAATTTTCCCCTCCCCTTCCCCCATTCCTGTTGTAAATACTGGGTTGTTAGAAATATCATGATGCATTTTGCATATAAAAACATAGGAAAAACATGTTATGACTTTTCTAAGAACCCAATAAATAAAACTTAATTAATAATTGTGCAATTACAGCAAGTTAAAATGAGATCTGTCTTCATTTCTGTTCTCCCTGCTCCCCTGTTCAGGGACTCGATTTTCTAAAATAAAGCAATCCTATTTACAGTCCTAACGAGTGGTCTATTCACTTAAGTTATAACTTAAAAATTTTGTAATGCCAAACATTTATAATATACTAAATAAATTCTCTGAAACTTCAAACTTGTAGGAATTTGAAATGGCCAGTTTGGAAATAAAATTAACATTAAGTAGCATAAGTAGCTATTTATCATGACAACATATTTGTGTAAAATTCAAAATTAGAATTATTTTTATCTTTTATATATATATATATATATATATATATATACACACATATACATACTTTTTCATATGTTACCTTCTCTCTTTAGTTATATATTTTTTTTTTATTAAGAATAAGTTGGGACCAGCAGTTGGCATAATGGCTATATCACTGGACTCCCATGTAGCTGACTGCGGTTCGAGTCCCAGATCCAATGGCTTAAACTCACACCAGGCTCGTGTGCGTGCATGTCCAAGATCCCGAGAGGGGAATGGAAGAGAAGGGATTGCGGCATGGCCATCCCCCCTGGGGGGCGCTTTCTCGCTTTCTCTCTCTCTCTCTCTCTCTCTCTCTCTGTCTTTCTGGTGAGCACATGCACCCTATAGCAAAACCCTCTCAAAAAAAAAAAAAA
>NW_006160179.1:1679032-1685043 GCF_000334495.1 Tupaia belangeri chinensis
ATTTAACCTATTCCAATACAATAAAGAATTTTACTGAAATAACTCAGTTTCACAAAGAAAGTATTATATAATCTATTACACAGTATAGTTAAAGCTAGAGGAATTATTGTTCTCACCAAGGTCTAGTTAGAATCTGAACTAAAAAGCTTAAACATTCACACCACTTTTTACTATTATTAATATTTTGAAATTATTTCAATCATTTTTAGTGTTTTAAGCATTTGCCTTTTTTATTTATTTTATTGTTCTATATACTGCCAAGAAAATATGACCTGTTTTGAAGTAAAATCTAGACATTGCTTTCAGGAGAAAGGCTAGATATTGATATTCTATAGCTCAGTATCTAACTATGGACAATAGTTAGATGGACACTAGAAATATTTCTGGAAATTCAAAAAACTTACGTTAAAAAACAGTTTACAAAAAATAATTTTGACATTCAATGGAAATGGAACTCAAGGAATGAAGGCAAAATTAAAGATAAAAGCATATCTGTTATAATGATATGGCAGCAAATGGATTTCTATCTAATAATTTTACCAAAAAGAATAGCTTCTTGTGGAAAATTAGGATAATATATTTAAATCACTGAGTAGTAAAATCTATTGGTAATGCTCAAGTGCATGAAACTCTGCTTTTATGTTTTTTGTTTGTCAGGCGCATTGAGAAACTCTTACGTAGAGTAAAATGTACTCTTTTGTCTGAGATTCTACAAATTTTAACGCATATATGAGTTGTATCACCCAAATCAAGACATATAAGACCAGACTGTGGCTCAGCTATAAAATACAACGATGTGTGAGGCAGACTCACATGAAAGATTGCAGTTAGAGTCTGAGAACTCCCTGAGTATACCATGTCCATGATCTGGGCTGCCTGAAACTGGTGGTAGATCATGGTGCCAGGACTTCTCAACAGTTCTGTATCTATGTCTCTCTTTCTCTGACTTTCTCATTCATAGAATAAATACATACATTTTTTGAGAAGTTTTTGCTATAGGACGTGTGTGCTCTCCAGAAAGACAGAGAGAGACAGAGAGACAGAAAGTGAGAAATCACCTCCTTGAAGGATGATCACACCACAATCCCTTCTTCTTTATCCTCCCAGGATCTTGGGCATACATAAACACACACACACCTGGCCTTATTTTCAAGCCTCTGGGTTCAGAACTAGAATGACTGTCAGCTGTGTGGGAGTCTAGTGATGTAACTTCTATGCCATCTGTTGACCCCTATATGGGATTCTTAAAAAGGCAAAAATCATACATTTAATCAACAAATCACTGTCTCTGTCTCTCTCTCTCTGGCAAGTACACATGCCCTAAGCAAAAACTTCTAAAAAAAATGCCATGTAAATGAGGTCATATAGAATATAAAATCCTTATTTTGATTTTGTTCACTTAGCATGTGGCCTGTGAGGGTCTTCCATACTGATTTATGAACCAGTAGTACATTCGGCTAATTTATTTGTTTATTTATTTCAGAGCGATATTCTATTGTATGAATATATCACGATTTGTTTATCCATTACCAGCTGAAAGCCATTTGAGTTGTGTTCAAGTTTGAGTGATTATGAATTAAGCAGCTATAAACATTCCTACACTGAAAGTTTTTTTAAAAAATATATGTCCTGATTTGCCTTGGTTCAATTTCTTAGGGGAATATTATTAAGCCATAAGGCATGTGCATTTTATCTTATTAAATTTATTTAGTCACTTCATCCATGAACAAAATAGACAGGGGCAGGGAAGCAGGCAGCACTCCCAGTGGGATCCAGGATCCTGACATCACCCTTAGCTTCAGCCAGCCCCTGGTCACAAGCACAGTGCACCCTTCAAGAAGGTTTCTAGACATGAACCAGGAAACTTCTCTTGTGGGCTGCCCTCACAGAGTATTGCATTACTGCTGCACAAACTCCAGAATCCCTATTTTAATTTCAATAAGAAATTTCCCAAATATTTTCTCAGTGGCAGAATTTTTTACAGCTAAATCATAATATGAGAAATGTAGTTCTTCTGTATATCATTTCAGTGCACACAGACATTAATGGAAATTTGAATTTTAATGCAGGACTATTGCTTTGTGTTTGGTCTGGGGGCTGAGACCTGGCAGACTTTTCTCAGCTTTGGAGCTCAATGCCTGGTGTTCAACCATTGTTGGATGACTACAGTGGACATGCCTCTGTTCATGTTCTCACCCATCTCCTACTGGAAAAACTGCATTGCTTATATTCCATGCCTGCTCCTGTCTAAAGCAGAGAGAGTTTGTGGGTACTCCACTCCAACCTCAGTTTCAGGGATGCTCTTGGTGTCAGGCCTTTAGACTGGGGCTTTCTTAGACTCTTGCTTTGCTCCCTGTGGCAGCCAAACTCTGCTTTGTGTCTGTATTTGACAATGTCCAATAGCTTCCTGCCTCTTCCTTAGATACAGATCTAGATCTGGTATAGTTAGAAAACTTTGGTCACAAAATAATCACCTGCCTATCCTTCAGGGTAAAAATATTTTTTTCTGCTTCCCTATCAGTTGCATTTTCTTCTTCTGTGTTCCATAAATGAGAGGTGTTAAATCCACTCACTCTGCAGCTTAAAGTTTTGATTTCAAGAAAATGTAAGCAAAAGGATCCATTCTATACCTGATTCTCATAGCCAATTAGTTGTTTCTGCCTGTATGAACAAAGAGGAAACACACTGGTCTCCCTCAACACCCTCAGTTTTCCTTAGGAGCTCCAGGATGACGCCATTGCCTAAGAACATTGTAATGAGGGTAAATCCACCTGTTGCTAGGGTCCCCAGTTTTTACAGATGACATATCAGCCTATAATAGCATTGAGTAATCTCCTCAAATTCTAGCTGACTTCTCTGTATCCTGTATGGCGGCCATAACCTTTCTCCCATTCTTTGCTACCGGTATGACAGTGTGTGTGTTCCATTTTCCCTGAGATGGGCTTGTCCCTCTTTCGGATTCAGTTTATTGATTCTTTGATGAGGTCAGGATAAGTGATGATTCTGTAATTTACTTCCATTTTTTAAGAGATCTTTTGAGTTTTCTACACACTGAAATAAAGCAAAGCCTCTTCTTAATATTCTCAAGCACCTCTGATCTGAGAGTGTATTTTGGAGGAATAGTAGAGCTATATTGATGCAGGCAGCTACCTTTATGAAAATGTATGTTCAAATTCTTTTTTCATTTTTATTGCTGAAAATTTAAACACAAACATTGAGAGATCTGAAGAAACAATCAAGCACTTTCAATAATTATCAACACATGACCAATTTTTTTCATTTATTGGGTTGTCAGAAAATCATGACACATTTTTACATAGAAAAATGTGTCATAATTTTCCCAACAGCCTAATATATTCTTTACCACAACACCCAGGTAGACACTGTATACTACCATTACAGAGTCTATGACGATGCAGTTAATATTTATCTAATATTTTCACCTGTAGCTTTGGCCTTTCTGTATACTTACACACTTCCAACGTAGGGTCTTCATCCCAAACAAAATGATTAAAAGAAAGAAAAATAAAGTAACAAGATTTCTCTTTAAACCACAGACACCTCTCTGTGTTTTTTCTTTCAGGGCAAAGGGACCTGCACTGTTGCTTCTTCTCCAGCTGCTGCTGATGGAAGGACTGCAGCTTAAGCCTAGAGCATGTCTGAAGGGCAGGGCTTGGAGAGAGAAAAACAAAAACAAAAAACTTCTCCAACCCCTCTCTCTCTTCCCCAGGAAATAGATTTTCTGACATCTTTAATTTCCTCACAGATATCAGTCTTTTAATTTATTTTTATTATACGTTCAACTATTCAAAAATGAAACCTTATTCTCTGAGAGAAATTGTATAACCACTAATTCTATGTGTCTTTAGAAACCACATTTTTCTCATGGTCAGTTAACAAACTACAGCAATAGCAATAATCTCCTGTCTATGTATATAGTTTGCCTTCTGATCTGTTAACATAGATACATTTTTAGGAGCCCAACAAATTGTTGTCATCATTTATTTATTAGTGCACATCCCTTCTTACTTGCTCAATGATGTTGCTCCATGATGGTCCAAGTGATCTCTCTCTCACAAACACACACACACACACACACACACACACACACACCATCATCATCATGATCTATTTTTCACACTTTAGTGGATCATTCATTTCCACCTGAAAACTTGCTATTATTTCTTTTCCTTCTTAGAAAATAATAATGGGCCATCAGGTGGTAAGGTGGTTAGGGCACTGAATCCTACCTGGCTGGCTGGATGGTTCAAGGTCTAGACCTGGTGGCTTGAAAAACACATCAGGTGCATGTGTGTATGCCTAAAATCTTGTGAGGAAAATAGAGGAGAAAATATTGCAGAATGGCCATCTCCCTCAGGAGGGTTGTCTCACGTTTCCTGTCTCTGAGTCTGTTTCTGTGTCTCTCAAGCAAGTTTACAAAGCCTATGGCAAACTATTTTTTTAAAAGTGAAATAAGGGAACTAGCAGTTAGCGTAATGGCTATGTCGCTGGATTCCCACGTAGTCGACCGCGGTTCGTGTCCCGGACCCGGTGGCTTAAAAAACTCACGCCGGGCGCGTGTGCGTGCATGCCCAAGATCCCGAGAGGAGAATGGAGGAGAGGGGATTGCGGCGTGACCATTCCCCCTGGGGGGTGATTTCTCGCTTTCTGTCTCTATGTCTCTCTCTGTCTGTCTGGCGAGCGCACGCGCCCTACAGTGAAAATCTCTCCAAAAAAAAAAAAAGAAAAAAAGTGAAATAATAAGAATTATAATGTGATGAAGAAAGGTATATTTTTACGGCCTCATGTTTCTCTGAGGACAAAAATTCTCAAAAGTGTTTTATATGGTTATACCTCTGATTGCCCTTCTATTTATTCTTTAACCTGCTTCTATCAGATTTTGTCAACATTATTCAAAAAAATTGCTCCAATTCAAGTCAGTTATGTCCACAATGATAAATTTAGTCATCAGTCTTCATCTTATCTAGCCTGTGGGTAGTTGTTGTAATAATTGATTATCCTATATTCTTTAATGTATTTTCTTTTATTGGTTTCCAATCATGGCTGGCTTTACTGTCATGAGACCATTGCTGAAACACAGGTTCTAGGCTTAGAAATGCCCTGTACTTGACTTACTGCTTTGTTGTAACATTCTTCTATTTAAATAATATATAAAGTGTATATATATATATTTCTCACATTCCTTCCATCTATTCTCAGTAAAACAGTTCAGATTTTTATGATATAAATTAGTTTAATTATTTTTGTGTTCTAAACTCTACAATGTCTCCCTATTTCACAGAGTAAAAGTCCAAGTCTGTATAATGACTTAACATGTCCCTCACAAGGGTGTGGTGGTTAAGGTGCTAGAATTCTACATGGTCAAATGCAGCTTAAGTCCCTGACACCACAACTTGAAAATAACACCAGGCACATGTGCCCATGTGCCCCAAATCCCAAGAAGACAATGAAGAAGAGACTGCTATGTGGTCTTTCCCACTGGAGGATGATTTCTCACTTATCTTCTATCTGTCTCTGTCTCTGTCTAGCAAGTGCACACACTCTACAGCAAAATAACTTTAAAAAAGAAAAATCCTACATGATTTGAGCTTCAATTACTCATTACCTCCTCTTTCTGCCCCAATACCCAAGGTTACCACAATGGTCTCTTTGCTGCTCTTCAGACACATCAGTCATGTTCACTGTTTAGAATCATTGCTCTAGCTGTCTCCCCTTCCAGAAACACATTTCTAGATGCATTCTTGTCTAAATCTCCTGCCAGCTTTAAGCCATTATTTATACCTCAATTTTTCAATGAGGGTTGTCCTGATGACCCATTTAAATGGCATCCTGCTAGTTTTTTTGCACCCATTATGTTGCTTTATTTTGTTTTATTCTCAATCTCTCTCTCTCTCTCTCTCTCTCTCTCTATATATATATATATATATATATATGGATCTATATATATATACACATACACACATACTCTCTCTCTCTCTCTCTCTATATAT
>NW_006160179.1:1701182-1717644 GCF_000334495.1 Tupaia belangeri chinensis
GGGGCACGGGGGGGGGGGGAACAATGCCTGTACTATGTCCCATACAAGTTACATCAGAATCCCTGGAGGTGTAACCCAAGAAACAGTATTATTTATAGCTACGCTAGAGATTGCAACATGGTTGAGAACAGCTTCCCTAAAATAAAATGTGACCTCATTGTTAAAATACCATTTTCAAAAATGTAAAACCATGGCCTATGCAAATATAAAATGAACATTTAAAATTTGCTGAATTCATCAACAAAGGGGTCATAATATGTGAAAATCTGTTCAAAGACTATTTGAGGAGCTAGATATTTATAGGCAATGTTAGTGTAAGGATGTTGTGTTAGATACCAAACTAGTTAATGTCACGCCCCAAAACAATCTACAGGTTCAATCAATCTCTATCATAATCCCAATGGCCTTTACAAAGAAATGGAAAAGTCAATCATAGAATTCACATGGAATTGTAAAGGACTCTGAATAGCCAAAACAATCTTAAAGAAAAAGAATAAAATTCAAAGACTCACACTTGCTGATTTCAAATCTCATTACAAAGATGTAAAAGTCGAAACAGTGTGAGAATGGCATAAATATATACATACACACACACACATACACACACACAGATGTTTTACTGAAGTATTTGCAAGTTATTATTTTCTATAATCTGAGTGTTATTGTCACTCTAAAATTTATTTTGAAATTCACCCCAAGATGTGAAAACTAAGAAAGATGATTAGGAAAGTGGGGACTTCATGCACGGGATTAGTGTTCTTTAAAAGAGGCGCAAGAGGGGCCAGCAGGTGGCCTGATGGTTAAGATGTTGGACTCCCTCATGGTAACCACAGTCCAAGTCCCAGACCTGGGGCTTACTTTGGCTTACTTTACCACTTTTTCTCTCTTTCTGTTTCTCTCTGGTGCCTGTAACAAATTAAATAATAACAATAAGTAATATTAATACATGATTAAAATAAAAAGAGGCTCAAGGGAACTTGTTCAATCCTTCTGACATGTGAGGTAATAGTGAGGGTCATACATGAGTCAGGAGGTAGGCAATTACTAGACATGCAATTGACCTTGCTCTTGGTCTTCCCAAGTTCCAGAGCTATGAGAAATAAATTTATATTGTTTATAAACTATTTAGGCCCAGCCAGATGTCCTCGTGCTTAAGGTGGCTAGATCTCACGTGGCTGACTCTATGAGTAGTGGATCCTATAATTTGAAAAATAGGCCACATATGTGTACATGCCCAAAATCCAAAGAGGAGAATGGAAGAGAAGAGGATGGAAGCATAGTCATCTCCCAGGGGAGTTCTCTCTGTCTCTCTCTCTGCAGTGAGTACATGAGCTCTACAGCAAAACTAAAAACAACAACAACAAAAGTTATCCAATATGGTATTTTGTAGTAACAGCATAAATGGACAAAACACCAAGATCACCTATAAATATCAGCATGAATTTCTTTTTTAAAAATTTTTAAGAGAGAACTTTGCTATAGAGCATGTGCACTCACCCAAAAGACAGAGAGAGCCAAGAACTGAGAAATCATCCCCCAAAGGGAATGATCATGCTGCAATCCTTTCTTTTTCATTCTACTCGTGGGATTCTGGGCACTCACATACACACACACACACACACACACACACACACACGCCTGGCATGAGATTGAGGTCACAGGTCTGGGACTCAAACTAGAGTTGGCCATGTGGAAGTCCAGCAACATAACTGTTATGCCATCTGCTGGTCCCAACATGAATTTTTTTTTTAATAAAAATTTTTTTCTACCTAACTAGAATTCTATCATAGCGTAAGAAAATTCAGTTTTCTTATGTCATATAATAGCCAGTCTACTGATAAATGTCCTTTGCTTTTGCTTCTGTTGTTAAATGTTTTTCAGTGAGGAGGATTGCATAGTGTCCTCCAAAAAGACACGTCCACTCAGAACCACAGAATATGATCTTATTTGGAAATAGGTCCTTGGAAACTATTTAGTTAATATGAAGAATATTTTATCTGGGCGTGTTCTAAATCAAGTAACTTGTGTCCTAATAATAAAAATAATGGCACTTAGAAATACACACAGGGAAGAATCTTACGTGACAGGTAAACAGAAATTGGGATGATGCAGGTACCAACAAGAAATGCAAGGGACTGCCGTGTATGTGAGAACTGAAAGAGAATTAAGAGTGTTTCCTTAGAACCTTTAGAGGGAGCACTGCCCTACTTAACACCTCAATTTTGAACTTCTAGCTTTTGTAGAACTGTGAAAGAATATATTTCTGAGGTTCAGAGTCATCTAATTTCTGGTATTTTACTATATAACTTTATGAATCTAATCTATCCATTATGAAGTAGATATTTTCACAAAAAGGGAGATTATGCAAAAGTTCTTTGGTTGTTTGTCCAAAAATAGATGGGTGGATTAGAGGAATGTGGCATATGTACTCTGTGGATTTCTACCGAGTCATAGGAAGAAGGAGAACCTGACTGACACTAAGTGGACGGATATAGGAGACTTAATACTATGGGAAGTAAGCCAGATTATGAAAGGCAGACTTTGTATGTCCTGGCTCAATATAGGCCAAATGTCTGCACTTCATAGCAGAAACTGAAAACTTGGAAGGTATACTAGCAGGAAGGGCAATGGTAGATACTAGAGCAATAAGGGAGTGATAATTTGGAGTGGGTAATAGAGGGAGGGGAGAGGGGAACAGGGATAAAAAACAAACAATATATTTAATTGACAAAAAAGGGAAAAGTTATTTGCTGATGATAATGTATATGGCAATGTCTTTGTCATGACTGATATGCATTGTATTCACACTGGGAAAAATCATGTTGTACACTGTAAAGATAAATACTGACTATATGTAAATTACACACACATACACACATATATAAATTTAAATTTAAAACAATCAATCAGTACAGATGAGGGAGAGAAAATAGAGTTTGGAGGAAGAATGAAGTGTAATACACTGGAACATAATACATATAAAATAGAAATATTTATTAGAAGTCAGGGAAGAAATACTTAACAGACATTAAGAACGTGAAGTCTCTGTTGAATATGATGTATGTGGGGAACCAGCAGTTAGCGTAATGGCTATGTCGCTGGATTCCCACGTAGTCGACCATGGTTCATGTCCCGGACCCGGTGGCTTGAAACTCACACCGGGCACGTGTACGTGTGTGCCCAAGATCCCGAGAGGAGAATGGAGGAGAAGGGATTGTGGCGGGACCATCGGTGATTTCGCGCTTTCAGTCTCTATGTCTCTCTCTGTCTGTCTGGTGAGTGCATGCGCCCTATAGTGAAAACCTCTCCAAAAAAAAAAAGATGTATGTGGTAATATCCTTGATTTCATTGTCAGGTATTGCATGCATACTTTAAAAACCTATGTTGTGTGCTATAGAGATGTATGACAATTAAAAGTGAATAAGAAGTCATAAACCTGGGACCAGCAGTTAGTGTAATGGCTATGTCGCTGGACTCCCTTGTGGTACCTCACAGTTTGAGTCCCGGACCCAGGTGGGTTAAAACTCATGCTGGTCGTGTGTGCATGTGTGTCCAAGATCCCGAGAGGAGAGTGGAGGAGAAGGGATTGCTATGTGGCCATCCCCCCCCCCCCAAGGGGGGCATTTTTCCTTTTCGTTCCAAAGGGGGTGATTTCTCACTTTCTGTCTCTTTGTCTCTCTCTGTCTTTCTGGAGAGCACATGCACCCTATAGCAAAAATCTCTCCAAAAATAGAAAAAAGAAAAAAAAAAGAAGTCATAAACTTAAAGTATTTGTAACTTGTACTATAAAAAAATTATTTGTTTGTAATACAGAAGAGATCACTTAAAATATTTTGGCTTCTCTTATTTTTCATAATACAAACAAAAATCAGAATAAATTATCTTGAGGCAAAAGGACAAAATTGTACGCATTTATTAATTTAGAAACAAACATTCTTCTCCAAAAGTGTATTTCTAGGTAGCTGATTCTGCAAATGAAAATATTTAACAGGCAGTAAATATAATTTCCTGAAACAAGTCATATCAATAGTATCCTTGTAGATTAATCATGAATAATAATTAGAGATAACATAATCTGGTCCTTTCATAATCTGGTTTGAAATAGATTATTAAATTCAGAAAATATGTAATTGTTTTCTCTAAGAACAATAGCTTGATATTTAGTACAAGTTGTTTTCAAACCAGTCTTAGAATTTGAAAAAAGAAAACTTACTCCTCCTGTGTCGTCTTACCCTGAAAACATATTTCTTGGCAACAACCCATTCAAGAATAAAACTCCATGAACAAGGAGGGGGACCAGAAAGGACTAACTGCTTTGTGGTGAAGGGACAAGTGAAAAAGTAGATTATGACAGCAGAGCTGCTGTTCAGAGTGCATTAGAGCTGAACAAGGAGGTGACAAAGAATCTCAGCAGGTGGTATGAGTGAGGTCAGCGAGAGGTAACACGTGACACAACACTCTGTTCTGAATCATTGCCAAGGAGGTTTTGGTGTGACTCACCGGAATAGTTCAGAAGATGAGAACTTTGTATGAGAATACGAACTAATCACATTGGCTGATTTTCAAAACCAAGGAAGAGTGCCAGCAGCTCTATTGCACAGTGATAATGTGCTGCTGAAGAACATCTGGATACTGAAGGGTGACCATGGCCTGAGTCCCTGACCTGGCTGGCAAGAGGTATGCTAAGCATGCACGTGAGTGCCCAAGAACCAACGGATTGGAGACCTAAGAGTGGAAGATTATGGTGTGACTGGACTCTGGAAGGTGCTTATCTCTCTATCTTGCTCACTCTCACGTGTACATCTTACTATGATTTTTTTAAAAAATGGAGAAAGCAAGCCATGAAATAAGGGATGAGGTCTTTAGAAATTGGAAAGGAAAACGAAGCAAAGCACACAGAAATCATAAAATAAAACAAAGCAGAAAACACATAATTCTCTCTATAGTCTCCAGAAACTAATACAGCCCTGTTGATACCTTGACTGTAGCCCAATGCAACCTGTAAGGCTTCAAAATTCTAGCAAAGTAAACAATACATTTTCTTATTTAAAGCTGCTCAGCTTGAAGTAATTTACTATAGAGAAAAGAGAAAACTAATAAAAAACAGGTTTCTCACTATCAAGAGAGAAAAGACAAGTATGGAAAGGGAGGAGATTAGGATAAATCCTACATTGCTAGACTAGAATTAGAAGTATTAGGACAAGTTTTTATTATTTTATTATATATAGAAAGAGCTATAACTGGCATAAATTGATACAAATATAGCTGGATAGTGAGTTTCTGTAGCATACTGGCATGATACATACACACAAGTGTATATATGGATATATGAAGTCTGAAAGCAGCAACATTTTCTTAGCTATCACCATTCTTAGTGCCTAGGTGTTGGCTTCTAAATATCAATTTTGGGGGAACCAGCACTGTAGACTACTGGTTAAGGGATGTGGATCCCACATAGTTGTTTACAGTGTGAATCCCACAGCCAACAACACAAGAGTTACACTGGGCATGTGTACATATGTGCCCCAAATCCCAACAAGATGGAAAATATAGAATAATTTGCATCATGACCACACCTCATTGTGAGACCACACTTCATCATGAGATGCTCTCTTCCTCTCTTTCTCTCTCTATCTCTCTGGTCAGTGCATATGGCCTCTGCCAATTAAAAACAGATAAATATGGACAGCTGGTGGTATAGTAGTTAAGGTAGCTGGATCCCACATGGCAAATAGTGAGGTTCAAGTCCCAGACCCAGTAGTTTCAGAAACACATGAGGCACATATGCAAGCATGCTCCAAAATCCTGAAAGGAGGGAGAAATAGAGAGAAGAAACTTTGGTGTGATCATCCCCATGGGTAGAATTTCTCAGTTTCCTTCTCTCTGTGTCTCTCTCTAGTGCATGTATGTATCCTCTGAGCAATTTAAAATAAATAAGTGGGTTGACTTAAAGGTAAGGCATATAAATCTTTACTAAAATGACTCAATGCTTTCAGGAAAAATAACTGATCCAAGTAGTAAAGAAAAAGAAATAGGGATGAGTCTGGAAAAATCTTTATCAGAAGGGAAGAAGATGTTAAAAGAAAGATTAGCTCTCGTCCAAGAGATACAAGGGTCAGCTTTAGAAGGCTCCCGCTTGGGCTGACTCCATGGCATAGGGGTTAACTGTGCATGGGGATCCTGATCCCACATGGAAAACAATAGAGCCCTCACCCCTAGGGTTTAAAGGATAATCTGAGCATGCCTGTGTTCCCCAGATCTGTTGGGATGGAGAAAAGGAGGAAGAAGGATTGCAGTATGGCCACATCCCATTGCAGTTTGTTTCTTTCTTCCACCCCTTTAGGGTGGCAATTAAAAAAAAAAGAGGGGGACTCCCACTGGCCAAACCCAGGACAACATGAGCATCAAAATGAATAAGATATCAAATTATAACATATTAAATTATATGTAAATTACAAAATGTTTAGAAAGCAGAACGTGAAAAAGGACAAGTTTTATAGTAGTATAACAGCTAACTAATATAGGAAAATGATGAAATTAGAAAATAATCATTGGAAAACATCACAGCATCAATTGCTTTCCAAATAATTATCAGTGGATACTAAAAATGGAATAGTTTGATAAGAAAAAAATGTATTTCCTCAAACTCAAATTTTCTCCCTGAAAATCTTTTTTAAAATTATAACAACAAACATGGGAACTTTATAGTGTCAAAACTAGAAAGGCAGCCCCACAACCAAGTGATCATAGAAAACATTGTCATTAATGGGCAAATCAACATCATGTATCTTGTGCAATAGCGTGAACTAAGACCTCAAGAATACATTTGTGAAATTTATGTTAAAATGCACAATGTGAATTTAATTATAAGATGGTGTTTACAAACTAAAATTTACAAAATAACTGGCTTATAAATCATTTAGATTTAAGAAAAATTAAGGGACCAGCAGATGGCACAATGGTTATGTCATTGGACTCCCACTTAGTTGACCATGGGCATGAGTCCCAGACCTAGTGGTTTAAAACTCACACTGGGAACATGTGTATGAGTTCCCATAATCCCTATAGGTGAATGGAGGAGAAAATATTGTGGTGTGGCCATCCCCCTGGAGGGTGTTTTTTTAAATTTCTGTCTCTCTGTCTCTCTTTGTCTATCTGGTGAGCTCATGTGCCCTAAACCAAAAATCTCTTAAAATAAAAAAAAAAAAAAGGAAAGAAAAAAGAAAGGAAAGATGGAAATATTGGGGTAGTTTTAGATTGACTCAAGACATAACAACAAAATGATTCATTTGCTGCAAAGATGTCAGTGTTTGTTCATTTAAATTTCCCAATTTTAAAGTACTATACTATAGATGAGAATGTCATTTTTTAAAAATTAGCTGGAACCAGAAGATTCTGTAATAGTTATATCTCTGGACTCCCACATAGCTGACCACAGTTCAAGTCCTGGACCCAAGTGTAGCCATCACTTTGATTTCTCACTTTCTGTCTCTCTGTCTCTCTGACGAGCACACGCACCCTATACTAAAACCCCTCTAAAAACATTTTTTGTTGGCTATAATGTGTATGTTTTTCCCAGAGAGACAGAAAGAGAGAGGGAGAGAGAGAAAAAAAATAGAGAGAATTGGGAAAGTAGAAAAGTACCAACTAGAACGATAGATATTCTACAATCTCTTCTCCATTATCCTCTTGGGATTTGGGACACACATGAACACATGTCTAGTGTGTTGTTCTAGCCACCAGGTCCAGAACTCAAACCATAGAGTCAACCAATGGAGTCAAGCTGCTTTAATCACCAGGCCACTGGCAGGATTTGAGAATGTCATGTTTCTAGAGGAGGGATTAACATTTAAAAATTTAGGTTTAGGGGGGCATTATATCTGCATATTAACAAATATACAAGAGAAAGAGAGTCATACAATACTGATAAAATATAAACTGGGGAATTCAGATGAAGAATATGTTGGAACCAGCAGGTGGCATGGTGGTGAAGGTGCTGGACTTCCACAAGGCTGAATGAGATTTGAGTCCTGGACCTGGTGGCATACTTTCTCACTTCCTCTCTCACTCTGTTGCACATGTCCCCTGTAGCAAATTAAAATAATAATATTAATTAATTTACTTACGATAATTATTTTTACAAAGAATGTCAATCAAATTAATCAAGAGTTTCTTTTTTCCTATATATTTTGGTTTGAGATATGTACAAGCCCTCTTCAAAAGCTTAATGTAAAATGTATATTATGAAAGCTACATGCATTACAAAAATTTTTGCAGCAGAATAAACTTGTACTTTATTCAACTTTTCACACACTTTTTTGAAGTCCACTTGAATGCAGATGTATTATCTAGGTTTGTGTAAGTACTCCCTGATAGTCACAAGACAAAATTGCCTGAAGATGTATTTCATAAAACTTATCCCTGACAGTAAGTGACACATTAATGCAGATAGACAGATAGATTGAAAATCCTGTTGTTCTGCAATATTTGGTAAATTCAAATTTCACCACGTTAGATGTAACAAATATGCTCATTGGAATAAACATGCTATTTTAATATTATTCTCCAGATTTTCTGCATAACAGGTTTTTTCAATTACAGAATCTTTTAATTTTTGCATTTTATTTAATTTTTGAAAATTTTACAAAATTGTGGTACTTATTCTGTGCAATGTAATGTTTTGAAGTTAGTTTACGGTTTATAATTAATAAATCTAGCTATTTAATATGTGTATTACCTCATACAGTTTCAGGTTTATGGTGAGATTTAATATTCACTCTCAGTGTTTTTCAAGAATACCATATATTGGGGGTTGTTTTGTTTTGTTTTGAGAGAGATTTTTGTTATAGGGCACGTGAACTTGCCAGAGAGACGGAAAGCAAGCAATCACTCCCTGGAGGGGATGGCCACACCGCATTTCCTTCCCCTCTATTCTCCTCTTGGGATTTTGGATATACTTGCACATGAACCCTGCAACTATGGCATTTCTGTAATAGTTTTATATATTTTGTATTTCTATAATATCCCCTGTACTATTTTGTAATATCACCATCATTTCTGATTTTAATTTAGTTTCTTTCCTTTCTTTTAGTTGTATAACTAAAGGTTTGTATAACCATAGTCACCATGTTGTATAATCAGTCTCTTAAACTTAGTTTGAATGAAATCTAGTATGTATAAAATCGTGTTCTCCATAAACACGAATAGTTTAACGCCTTTCTTTTCAACTTGGATGCCTTTTATTTTTTTCACTTGCATAATTGCTCTGACTCAGACTTCCAGTATTATATTGCAAGAAATGGGGAGAGCAAGCTTCTTTGTTTTGTTCCAGATCTTAGAGGAAGGCCTTTTAACATTTCTATATTGAGCATAATGTTAACTGTGAGCTTTTCACAGAAGTTCTTTATCTTGGTTAGGTACATTCCTTCTATACTTAATTTGTTGAGAGCTTTTTATTCACTTGTTCATGGGGGGTGGGGGTTGGTCATGAATGTATGTTAAATTTTGTCAGATGCTTTTCTTGCATGTATTGAAATAATCACAAGAGTTTTGCCCTTCATTCTGTTAATGTGATATATCTCATTTATTAATTTACAGATGTTGAACAATTCTTACTTCCCTCAGGTACGTTTCATCTGATCATAGAGAATGACCTTTTAATGTGGTGTTAATTCAGTTTGTAGTCCTTTAGTGATAATTTTTGTGCCTATGTTCATCCTTGATATAGGCCTATAATGCTGCTGCTTCATTTGTTTTTGTTTTGATAGTGTCCGGTTTGTATCAGGATACTGCTGACCTCATAAACTCAGTTTGGGTGAATCTGCTCCTCTTCAAATTTTTGCAAGTGTTTAAGAAGTGATAGTAATTCTTTTTTAAATGTTTCATAGAATTAAACATGTCAGCAGATGCCGGGCTTTTCTTTCATGAAAGATTTCTTATAAACTCTGTCTTCTTACTATTGGTCTGTTTGGAACTTCTATTTCTTTATAATTCAGTCTTGGTAAGTTGTATGCATCGAGGAATTTATACATTTCTTCTAGGTTATCCAGTTTTTAGTGTATCATTATCCATAATAGTGTCTTATGATCCTTCAGATTTATATGGTATTTCTGTAATAGTTTTATAGTTTTTGTATTTATATAATATCCCTTGTACTATTTTATAATATCACCTTCATTTCTGATTTTAATTGAGTTTTATCTATTTTTTTAGTTGTGTAACTAGAGATTTGTCTATTTTATTTAAAAAAAAAAACCTTCATTTTGTTTACATTTTCTATTTTTTTCTAGTCTTCATTTTACTTACTCGTACTGATATTTATTTATTTTTCTAACTGTAAGCTGAAATTGTTATGATCATTTTTAGTTCCTTGAGATAAAAAAATAGAAATTAGGATTTTACTAGAGGGTTTTTTTTTTTTTTTCCTTTCATGATGCAGGATTTTTTTGTTATAAACATCTCTTAGAATTGCTATTGCTGGACATATAAATTTGGGGTATTATGGTTTTATTTTTATTTATCACAAGTCTTTTTTCTCTTTAGATTTTTATGATAGGGTGCATGCACTCTACAGAGAGACAGAGAGAATGAAAGTGAGAAATCATCTGCCAGGGGAGATAGCCAGGCCACAATTTCTTCTCCTCCATTTTCTCAGGATTTGGGGTACACGCACACATATGCACCTGGCATGACTCTCAAACCTCTGGGCACAGGACTTGAAATGAGGTCAGCTATGTGGAAGTCCAGCTGCCTTAACTACCACACCACCTGGCCCCTATCACGAGCCATTTTTAAATGCTCATTTAATTTTCGCCATTGACCCAATTAATTGTTTGGAATATGGTGCCTAATTTTCATTTATTTGTGAATTTCCTAATGTTACTCCTTTTACTAATGTCGAGTTTTATAACATTGTGGTCAGGAAAGACACTTGATATGACTTCAGTCTTAAGTTCATTAAGATTTGTTTTGTGGCCTAACACATTATTTATGGGGGGGGTATTTCATGTGCAGTTGAGAAAAATGTGTATTCTGTGACTGTTGGAAAGAATGTTACAGAACATTTCATTTAGAGTATAGTTTTAGTCTGACATTTCCTTATTAATTTTACAGGTGAATGATTTATTCATTGCTAAAAGTAGATGTCAAAATTCCTACTATGGTACTGTGGTGTGCCTCTTTCTAAGGATTGACTAATATTTGCTTTAGCTATTTATGTCTCTTGAGCTAATGATAAAAGTGATATGTCAACTGGCAGCTTGGCAGTTAAGGTGTCTGTATCCTACATGACCAACTCTGTGGTTAGAGTCTCAGACCTGATTGCTTGAAAAACATGTGGCATGTATGTGCGTGTGTGCCCAGAATCCTGAAAGAAGAAATGGAGAAGGAATTGTGGCATGACCATCCCCCATGGAGGGGTTTCTCTTTCCTCCTCCTCTTTCTCTGTCCCTCTCTAACAAGCACATGTGCCCTCTATTAAATTTAAAAAAAAAAAGAATTTATAAATAAGAAAAGCGATTTACACATTGCCATCATAGTATTAAATTATTCTGAAATTGACTGTGTACTTACTTTGACCTAACATTGATACAGAATGTAATTTATGAGTGGCATTACAAATTTATTTAGAAAATATAAACATTTTCATGAAAAATGATAGAAGCCCAACTGTTGTGATACAGTGGCAATACTAGTATCCCACAAAGATGGAAGTCTTATGACTGACATCAGTTTGAATCCTTGGGCTGGTCTAAAAACACATGAGGAACAGACGCTAACAGGTGCTGAGGATCCTGTGAAGCTGGATAACTGGGGAAAAGGAAGTCACAGCTCGATGAGATCCTGTCTCTTCTCTTTCCTATTGTTCTCTTATGTGCATGTTTGCCACTCTCTCTATCATTAAAAAAAAAAAAAAAAAGAACAACCACAAAAACATCATCTGAACTACAGTGTAATTATATTTTAGGTGAGTTTACATATTTTCTCAGATTACATCGATACAATTTTTTTTTTTTTTTGGAGAGAGATTTTTGCTTTAGGTCTTGTGTGCTCTCCAAAGAGACAGACAGACAAAAAGTGAGAAATCATGGCCCAGGGGTGAAATCATCCCCAGGGAGATTGCCATGCTACAATCTCATCTCTTCTATTCTCTTCTTGGAATTTTGGGTATGCATGCACATGGGCCCAGTGTGAGGTTGTTGTTTTTTTTTTTTTTTTTTTTAAATTTGAGTTATTTTTGCTATAGGGTGCATGCGCTCGCCAGACAGACAGAGAGAGATGGAGAGACAGAAAACGAGAAATCACCCCCCAGGGGGGATGGCCACGCCACAATCCCTTCTCCTCCATTCTCCTCTCGGGATCTTGGGCACACACGCACACACGCACGGTGGGAGTTTAAGCCACTGGGTCCGGGACGCGAACTGCGGTCGACTACGTTTGAGTCCAGCGACATAGCCATTACGCTAACTGCTGGTCCCCCAGTGTGAGTTTTAAACCTCCAGGACTTGAATCAGAGTACATGGGAGTCCAGTGACATAACCATTAAGTCATCTGCTTTTCCATGTACGAACTTTTATATAAGTATTTTTAAGGAAAAAAAAATTAGAAAACTCAATCTTATAATTAAATAATATCTACTGAAATAAAGGTATTAAATTTATTTCTGATCAGAAAGCAACTTTAGTAATGAGAAATATCAAAGACTCAGGGATATTTTTAGTTATATATTGAGTATGTGGTTTTCTCCCTTTGATAGTATTAACACATTTGCCCACCTAACAGCAAGCAATATGTGCACTAATGTTTTTTAGAAAACTAAGGTTTTTTTGAAGTGAGTATAGTATATGTTGCTTAAAATGAATAAAAGTCTTTTTAAAAAGAAAATAGACATTATCCCTTTCATGAACAGTTGTCATCAGAGAAATACAGTGTTGAAATTTGATTTATCCTTGAAACCATTAGGTTTTTGTCTCCTGTCTAATGGAGTGAGTTGGAAAGAAAACTATAGTATATCTGAGAAAAAAATAATATACATGCCCAGGTAAAAAATGTGATGCATTATTTTATCACAGGTACAGAAAACCATTAGGGATTAAGTCATATCCTTTCACTTCTTATATTCCAGAATTGTTTCTGTAAATAATGTATAACTATTGTCTTATATTTAAAAGAAAATCCTGACAAACACATCTAACTAGTTTAAAATTCACTTTACGTCAAGTGATCACGGTCTACCTATAACTATGTCCATGTACACATACACATATATAATTATAAGAAAGTGAATGCTACATATGAGAAAATGTGTTTCTGAACTAAGAATATATGGAAACAGTGATATTATCTCACACACACCCTTAGCATACAGTTATTGGTTCAGTAAAACTACAATGATTTCCTTACAATATTTCTGGTTTTGTGTAAACACCATTGTAAAGGAGATTGGTAATGAAATGGAGCATTAGTAGGTTTAAGTATTTTCTTCCTCCAGTTACAGAGCTTGCAAAAATTTGTCATCTAATATTAGTTGTAAAATTGCTCACTCTTCTGTCCTTTTATACCAAAATGAAGAGATATTTTTCCCTAAGACAACATTTCCTTTCTTAAAAATTTTTTTGCATGAGAGAGAAAGATAAGCACACTCAATAGAGTCTTATTGCACTCTCCTCCCGCTGTCTTCCCCACAACAAAATGTGATTTCTCACTTTTTGTCATAGGCATCAAAGAAACTAAACTCCTGATCATGGACCGAAGAACTGAACTCCTGATCATCCATATGGCTTTCAGCATTGCAGGTAGGGATGTCCCACTGCACCACCACCACCACAGCTGAATCACTTTTATTTTCATGTGTGTGTGGTTTTTGGTTTTTGTTTTTAGAAGTTTTTGCTATGAGGCACATGCGCTCACCAGAAAGATAGAGAGAGACAGAGAGACCGAAAGTGAGAAATCACCCCCAGGTGGGATAGCCTTGCCACGATCCCTTCTCCTCCATTCTCCTCTCAGGATCTTGGGCACGCATGCCCATGAGCCTGGCGTGGGTTTAAGCCACTGGGTCCAGGACTCAAACCGTGGTCAACTACATGGAAATTCAGTGACATAGTCATTTTGCTAACTGCTGGTTCCGCACAGGTGAATCACTTCTAATATAAATTATTTTCTCTTTTTCCACCTCTGAAATAACCTGCAATGACATGGTCCTTATTAATGTTTTGTATCTTCCAATTTTACAGGCTAATTTTATTTTTATAAAAGCACTGGTTAATTTTTTTATCGCTACATTTTATGTTTTGAATGTTGATAAAACATTGTTTCAACTGCCACTGCTACAGTTTTAAGTTCCACATATTTAAGATTGGGTTTCTAGTGCCATATATTAATCCCATTATTATAAGTTTTCAAATACTTATGACCCACATGACTGATCCACATTATTAATAATGTTTATTTAATTCTAAGTAGATGGTATTTTAATTTTCTATAATTTTATAGAAAACATATGATACATTGGTCTTCATTTTTCTCACCTGAATAAACAATTCTCCCATTATACAGTTTGAATTACCTTACCTTTTTTCCTTAATAAGTAGGCACACATTCCTCCATCTTTATCAGTTTCTGAGTATTCTCTTCTCTCTTCTCCACACAACTAAAATACAATTTAAAAACATGCAAATTACATATACCATTCTCTTTCCACTGTCCCTTAAACTGGTAGTATTATTTCAGTTTTCACCGAAATTTCTTGAAGAGACACTTATTTTCCTATTCTCTACATCCTCACTTTCCTCTCAATCGACTATTTACATAAGTATTGTATATTTTATTATCATTTTAATAATTTGCTATCTCTTAAGTAAAATAACTATATAATACATTCCCTTTTATTTTTATTACTTTGCTTATGTGTAAGAAATAACATTTGCTAAATCATTGAATAACTTTAAAATATGAGTTGCTTTGGTTAACAGAAAGGAATAAAGATCAGTTGTATGTTATAGCAAAAAATTAAGCCCTATAGCACTAAGTGGGGTTCCATTCTTTTGCTTGTCGATGCCACCAGAACTGCAATTCAAGATAAAGGATGATCTTTCATCAGGGAACTCATAAAGCAGAACCACAGCTGATTATAGCCAACATGTAACAAAAACAAAAAGTAAAACTTCGTACTTACCAGCAATTGAAGTTTTGGTGTTTTACCACAGTATAATATGTCAAAAGTGGTAACATACAAAATGTATAGGAATGTTTAGAGTTTTGAAAGATGGAGAAATATTATGCAATGGATGATCACTTAACATTATCAAAAGCAATAATATGGTTGACTGTCCAAATTGATTTGCTAGTATTTTGTTGAGAATTCTTACATCTATTGATATCTTCAAAAATATTAGTCAATTATTTTCTTTTTTTTGTTGTGTTCTTGTCTTCTTTTGGTATTAAGATGACAGTGGTATTGTAAAATGAGTTTGGGAGAGGTTCTTTCATTTGAATCTTTCAAAATAGTTTGAGAGAATTGGTGTTAATTCTTCTTTAAAAGTTTTGTATGAGCTTGCTGATGGCATGGTGGTTAAGGCAGCTGGATCCCATCTAGCCCACTGTCCAGTTTGAGTCTTGGACTTTTTGGCTTGAAAAACACACTGGACATGTATTCATGTATGCCTGAAATCCCAAGAGGAGAATGGAGATTGCAGTGTGGCCATCCCTCTGGATGATGTTTTCTCCTCTCTCTGTCTCTCTCTCTTTCTCTTTCTCTCTCCAGTGAAGCTACTGGGACTTGCCTTTTCTTTGTTGGGAGTCTATTTATTCCTGATTCAATTCTACTGCATGTTATTGGTCTATTCTATTTCAGGCTTATAAAAAAATAATATTTCCAATCATACCTACACGTATATAAATAAAATAGAACAAAAATTAAAGATGTAAAACATATGCAATGTTCTGTGTTGAAGATGATGCAGATGGTTATGTCCTTGATTTATCACACACTGCATGCATGTTTTGAAAAACCATATTGTATCCCACAAAAATGTACAGAAATTAAATATGAATAAGAAATTATGAAATAAAATAATAATAATGTGGAGTCAAGTTATTCATCAAGTACATGTGTGTATTTAATGTAACTAGGTGAGTTAGGTTGCATTTAACATGGTACTACAACACAGAAATGAGTTGAGAAAATTATTTATTAGATAGTAAACAGAAAGGAAATGAAAACTTGATATATTCTGATACGTTTGGGGCCAAGAGTCGTAATTGTTATTCATAACCACAGTGAAATATAAAACCTTGGGTCAAAAGTTGCTAAACACTCAACTTTGTGGATGAGATCATATCTGTGTAAGGTCTTTTGTTAAGTTACTAATGTGATTTGCTTGGCTTTCAGCAAATCTTTTTAAGTTTTTAAAAGTTTTTTTTTTTTTTTTTTTTTTTTTGGGGACCAGCAGTTAGCATAATGGCT
>NW_006160179.1:1717858-1749704 GCF_000334495.1 Tupaia belangeri chinensis
AAACCGTTCCAAAAAAAAAAAAGTGTGATTTTTTTTTTTTTTTTTTGCCATAGAGTGCATGCACTTGCTGAAGAGAGACACAGAGAGAGACAGCAACAGAGAAAATGAAAAATCACTCCCAGATGGTATGGCCACGCCACAATCTCTTCTCTTTCATTCCCCTCCTGAGATTTGGAGCATGCATGCACATGTGCTTGGCATGATTTTAGAGCCACCGAGTCTAGGGCTCAAACCATGGTTGTCCATGTGGGAGTTCAGTGCTGAATGTTTTTGAGAAAAATAATCTATTGAAATTAACTCATGAAACAAAATTTAGCTGTTGTGAGTTGAATTATTTCTCCCAAAATAGTATATTGAATCTGAATTTGCAGTATCTCAGAATGTGAATTTACTTGAGGATGGTTTCATTACAAATACTATCAATTAAGATGAAGTCATATTGAGTAGGGTGGGTGCTTAATTCAATATGACAGGTGTTCTCTTAAGAACTAAGTTTCTAGGAGATACAGATAACCTCAGCAAGATGACCACATGAATGGGAAGATCAGGCAGAGACTAAAACGAGAACGAGACTGCCATAAGTCAAAGAACACCAGGGGCCACTGGAAGCTAGAAGCAGCAAAGGCGAATTCTCCCCTAGAGGCTTTGGAGAAAGCATGACACTCTCCATACCTTGACTTTGGATTTTTATACCCTAGAACTATGAGAGAATGTGCATATGTTGATTTTAACCAGTCAGTTTGTGGTCATTGTTTTAGAAGCCCTAATAAATTGATACTAGCAAAAGCTGACTAAAACTTTGCCCTTACTGATATCTCTCCCAAACTTCTCTTTCAAATTTTAGAAGTAAACAGTTCTATAAATACAAGGAACTTCAAATTAAATAAATGTTCTAAGCAAAACTTATCATATTTCCTTTGAAAGAGCTCAATTACCTGTACATGACTTGTCTCTTATTGGTGGTAATATCATTCAGTTATCATGCCAACCAGGAATCTAAAATTAATTCTCCACTTCTCTCCCATTTTTTTTTCTTTCACATATAATAAACTTTTTATATTAGCTCTTAAAATTGTCTTAAATTCATCACTTCACATTCTACTATAGTTCCTGAGCTTATCCTCTCACACATGGGCCGTTAACTTGATATATTAGCTCATTCCACTCTTTTCTCTGAGCCATCATTACCACACTCTACTCCTCAGAGAGTTTGTTCTCATTTTCTTTTAAATTCTCCTCTTCTGTTGCTTGTCACATTAAGTTCAGTAATCTCTAGATTTTTTTTTCTCTCACCCCTATTATTTTATGACCACACATCTGATTACTGGATGATTTTACCTACTTACACAGTAATCATCATATTTTGTACTCTTATTACCTGCTGTCTTATACTTGGGAACCAGATTTACTCAGATAACAAAGACTCCTTTTCTATCCAAACTTGCTATACAAAGTCTCACTATTTAATCTCTCCCAAGAGAAACTCAGGAGCTGTGATTCAGGTAGCTATAGCAACTTGAAAACGTTTAGGTGCAAACCTCAGTTTCAGCTGTGTATGTGATCTCCACTTGAATGGCTACAGGTACCTTTAATTCCTTATGTAGTCGGTTCTCCTTTCTACCACCAAGTTCATCTCATCTGCTGTTTGAAACTATCTAATAAAATCAGTCTCAGCCTACTTCTTGGTTTGTTTTGAAATAAGTCTACTGGCTGAAACATGACTATTTGTTGTATATTAGGTGCTATGATGCTCACTCTATTCTCTGCCTCTATGTGGTTCACTGCTGACAGAAACGCACCCTCACCCACCACATCAGATTCCATCAATGACTGATTTATCTCTATGGGCTATTGTTATTGTTCCACATGTGGCATGAGCCACAATTCCTTGGCAAGGATCTTGTCTCTTTCTCTTGTTTCAATTTATCCTCCATCCTGTCACTATGAATTATTTGACTATAGCCTCAGAATGTATTCTTATAAATACACTTAGCAACAGAGCTACGCTGCTGTAATCTTCTAATGTGGAACATTATTTCAAACTGTACTACCAACCACCTTATGAAATAGTAATAACTGTGGAAACTGTGAGAGACGATTTAACCATTCTGGTCCTTATTCCTTTGTCTCTAAAATTGGGAGGACAAAAGAGCACCTACTTCATACATTGTTGGGAATTTTAAATAACATATGACATGAAAGACCTTATAACAGCGCTGAGACTTCATGGTTATTTATACAATTATTATTGTCATATTATCGTCATAATATATTTAAGTGAAAACATATTATCATGAGTATATATGTAAGTTGGTAAACATAATTTATTTAATGTTTATGTTTAATTTCTCATTTTGCATATGGTCTCCATCTCTAAAGTAAAATCACTGGATAAGGCCTATTGTTTCCCCCAAATTGTAGCTAACTCCAAAATGTATTTGTCATGCATGTGAATGAGGAATGTGTTCTAAGACCCACTCACCACCTGGCTCTATCTTTTTCTTTCCAAAATACATTTTTTAATAATTTAGATAGTTGTTATTTTGGGTTTTGTTTATTTGGCTCTTAGGCCAAATGGCTGAGGAATGAGAAAAATGAAAAAAATAAGTAACAATAAACATTTCAGCATATGTCCATAAAATTTTAAATAAACAACTTATGATTCTATTTATACTACTAGAAAGTCAAGTTCCTATGAAATTATGTGATAATATCCAAGCTCAACCATGCTACACAATAATCTAAGCCTTTAGTAATCACAGATAGAATTAGTGAATGTGAATATGGAGTATCATTACTTATACCATATATTTATTACAAGCCATACAAAAATGCTTTATATAATATTTTATGCTTTCACTATACAGATAAAATATTGGGTTTGAGGAAAGTTATGCAAATTATCCAGGGAGGCAATGATTAGAAGTGACATAGCAAGGATTTAAACTTATATCCATAGTTTATACTTCTTCAGTGAATTACAAATTTTACTAACAGGTATTATCAGGTAATCATTTTTAATTTAGTAAATAAATAAGTCACAAGTTAAAAGAGTCAAGATACAGTGCATGAACTCAAGCGAGGCATGCATAAACTGACTTACTGAAAACTCTTGAAACTCTGTATGTGAGGGAAAGAAAGCTCAGTTTATGATAATTATGTTCACTGTACCATTTATTATTATAATTATTATTGCCATAAATCTAATTATATCATTTTTTAATTTTTATGATCAAGCATTTGTGGTAAAAAAATTATATTTCTGGTCTTCAAAAACCATGTATTTTAGTATAAATGCTCTGATCTAGTTCACTCTCACATCAGCTCTGTGTAGTCATGTGGTTTGGTAGGAACAATGTGGCATTGCCAAGCATAATACAAACTTGATAACTTCCTGCACATTTGGGTTTGTGTACCAAATTCTCTTCTCAATGATTATGTATAAATGTCAGCAATTCTAATGGAGAAGCCACATGGAGAAAATAGATGGTCAGAAGGACCCCAGATGTTTCAGCTATACCAGATAAAGGTCCAAACACATGAAGAAAGAGCCCAACCTAAACATTCCAGTCCTGCTAGACACTGGAGGGAACAGAATGTTTATCTGTATTCAGCCCCCATTGATATATAATGGGGGGAAAAGCTCTTAGTTTTAGAAATGTTCTATTGCAGCTATAGAAAACTGAATCAGCAATGTAATTATTATTGCTTTATAAGCAAATAGTTGTTTATACAGTCTACATTTATTCTCATGTTTTGGCTCATCTTATTGTTTCTTTGTTGAGGGTTTTGTAATGAAGTATATGTACTCACAAGAGAGAGAGAGAGAGAGACAGAGACAGTGGGAGGGAAAGTGAGAGATCACCCCAAGGAGAAATGGCCATCCCACAATCCTTTCTCTTCCTGAGATCTTGGGCACAATTGCATATGTGCCTGTTGTGATACTCAAGTCACTGAGTCTGGTACTCGAACCCCATTTTACCATATGGGAGTTCAGCAATGTAACCATTACACCATCTTCTGGCCCCTTGGCACATCTTTTAAAAATTGTTACTCTTTTTTTTCTTTTCGTATCTTTGGTAAACAAATTATTTATTTATTTCCATTTGCTATTATTATTATTTAACTTGATCAGAAAGAGAGAGAGAAAGAAAGGGGAAGGGAGAAAACAAGTCCCCAGGTTGGGGACTAAAACCATGGTCACTCATGTGGTAGTTTAGCACTTTTATCACCATGCCGCCTGCCAGACTACACAGTTTTTTATAATAGGATTTATTTCTCCTCGATGAAATAAATGTATTTAAAGTTCCTCTTAAATATTAAATTAGCATCCCCTGTTGTGTGAAAGTATTTATTTTTTATGTTTTTTTTTTTGGAGAGGTTTTCGCTATAGGGCGCGTGCACTCGCCAGACAGACAGAGACATAGAGACAGAAAGCGAGAAATCACCCCCCCAGGGGGGATGGTCACGCCGCAATCCCTTCTCCTCCATTCTCCTCTCAGGGTCTTGGGCACGCACACACACACGCCCGGCGTGAGATTTAAGCCACCGGGTCCGAGACGCGAACCGCGGTCGACTACGTGGGAGTCCAGCAACATAGCCATTAGCTAACTGTTGGTTCCCGAAAGTATTTATTTTGTGCCTACTTTGAATGATAGTTTATGCTGATCATTATTTATCTTCAGTACTTTGAAGATGGTCTTTCACTCTGTCATTTAATTACAGTTGCTGTTAAAAGTTAAATATGCTATGGAATACTACTCAGTCATGAAAAACAAACAAATAAAACAAGACCTTGGCATTTGATAGAAAGTGGATGTATGTGGCAGATTTATTGTTGAGTGAAGCAAGCCAGACTATGAAAGAGAGACATTGTATGTCTCCAACTTATATATACTGACTGCCTGCACTGTATGGCTAAAACTGAATGATTAGAGGATATAGACACATGGACAATGGTATGGACACTGATGACAGTGTGAAAGGAGGGTGGGTGATGGAGGAGAGTGAGAGTACTAGAATCTAGGAGAAAAATAAGAGAGGCAAGACATTTGAAGGACACAGAAATAGAGGACTGTCTGTTGATGATAACATGTATGATATCTTCAGCTGGACTGGTGGAAAGTATGTTCATGCTGGATAAAGTCATTTTACAAGTTGTAGTGAGGTATGGTGATTGGATATACCAAATAAATTAAATTAGTAATAATAAAAATCTTAAATTGTCATTCTTTTTAGGTTATCTTCTTTTCCTCACTAGCTATTTTTAAGATATCACTAATTCTATATATTTTTTATAGTTTCACTTTCATCCGACTAGGTATATGTGTGTGTGTGTATATATATATATTTGCTTGGTATTGTTTTCCTTTATTTTTTATCGGTGTAATCTTATGTACATCATTTCTGGATAAATTTATAAATATGATACACTCAAATTTTGCTTCTCCCTTAATAGACATCTCATTTTTTAAATTTATTTCATCTATAGTAGAAATTATAATTACATTATACATTTTTAAAACAAATGTTTCATGTTATAACTCTTTTGTTTCTAGTGTACAAAACATTTTCTGATGTCAGTTATAAATACTATTCATGAATTCTTAGTTCTGTGTCTTTAGCTATGAATATTCTTAGATAAACCACTCACTACATTTATTATATGCTATACTATGAATGTTTATATTATAAATATATATATATATATATACATATGTACATTTTCCTTTAAAAAATCTCTTTATATTTCATCATATCCTCAGTGTCATATTTGAGTAGTTATCCATATGTTTTTTACTGATATGTTTATATTTTAAAATCTCTATATTTAACATTGTTTGAAGGAAAACTTAAGAAAATTCAATTTAACAGAGTTTAATTTAGCAAAAATGATTCAAATTCAGCAGCCCCAAGAAAGGCTTCCAAGGACCTCTGGATAGCTTTGTGGTGGGATGACAGGTATGTGCAAGAAAGGAAAAGTGACTTGCAAAAACAGAAGTGAAGGAATGGGTTAGAGAAATAATTTGATAGGTTACAGCTTGATTTTGCTTGTAATAGCACAGTTTGAAACGTGGGCTGTCTGTGATTGACTAATGTGTGACTACTGTGATTGGCTATAACATAGAAACTTGCTAAGGAAGTGGACTTCCAAGTGAGATTGTGGTTGGTTTATAAGACTTCAGGTATCTGAGTACAGAGGCTGTCTCAGGACAGTATAGTTTCGCTTAACAATGTTCAGTATTTTAAAAGTTCAGTGCAAATTCTACATCTTTTCATTTTAAATCTGATGGATTTTCACTATTGGTAGTTTGTTTAAGCAAAATTTCTTGAGGTTTGATTTTATGCTAATTAGTGACTAATCTCTGGGCAAATTAATGAGCTTGAGTTGAATATGGGTTTCTCCAAAAATTGGTTGTTTGTTTATACCAGGAATTTTCCATATAACAATTACTTTTGTATAACTTTTAAGTTTTAGATTTTTCAAACCAAATGAGGAAGATGGGCTCTCAAAGCTGTATCTAATTATCATGGAAGTTGTTTTTACCTGCCAAGAGTCGTGGCTAAAGCCTTGGAAGTTGTTTATGGTCTGTTCCTTTGCTTTGAGTTTTCTGTGATACTCTCAGGTTCAGTCCCACATTCAGCGAAGGCACAAAATCTTTTCTATTATTCTTGTCACAGATGGAAAAATTCAGGTTTCTATTTTTTGGTATGACAAATACCAAACAAGGCCTGTATTTTTATCTTGTTTTGTTTTGTGTATTTTCTGTCTTCATTTTCTGATCATTATGATATCCTGCTACCACTGTTTTGAAGTTTTCAGATTTTGGTTCCCTTTTGTTTAATTTTTGTTTATTTTACAGGCCCTGCTATGCCATTAAAATTATGTTTAATGAGATATATACAGTATATAGGTGTTTTGTATCAGGATGTTTTACAAATAAATATGATTGATCATACTGTCTGAAATACTATCTTTTAATTTTTTTCTATTACTACATGTTATAATTATCACACTTGGTAAATGTTACATTTGTATGTTTAGTAGTCTAGCCATCATTTCTATTCTTTAGAATCTTAGGTTACTTGTTAGGCTCTTAAACAATTGATCAGAATTAAAGTATTGATAGTTGACTTTGGTATAAAGACATTTGGAAACTCAGGCATAGTTTTTTTTTCCATAATAAACACTTCTGAATATTCCCCTAGATTGTCTGTGTATATTCATACATATATTTATTCTCATATAGGAGGGCTTAGAATAAAAACTACATTATATATATTTTATATAATTATATTTATATGTATACATGCATATATACAAACATACATACATACATACATACATACATACATACAAGGGGTGTTTAAAAGTTCATGGAAAATGCATACTATGGGAGAAAAACTGGAGCAAAACCATAAAAATTATCTCTCATACTTGCTTTAAAATATTTGTATTTTTCACTTTCACAGAAAAATGTAATATCCTTCCCAAACTTTTTGTATAGTGCAAAGTTCATATGGTTTTTCAAATGTTTGAAATCATGTATTGGTCTAGAAGCAATAAATTATGGGCCACGGGCCAAATTCAGCCCTCTATTTGTTTGCATATAATCCAGTAGCTAAAAATGGCTTTTGCCTTTCATGTAGTTGAGAAAACTTGAAAGGTAATGAATAAATGACCAGAAGGTGGCATAGTGGTTAATATGTTGGATTCCCAATGTGGGCAACTGCAGTTCTAGTCTTGGATACGGTGGCTTGAAACTCACACCAAAATCTCAGGAAAATGAAAACAAAGGGATTCCAGTTTGGGGAGGAAGGAGATTCTTTCTCTATGAAAGTTGAAAAACATAGTACCCTAAAAAAAAAAAAAATAGGGCAAACAAGCCAAAAAGAAAAATAAAGAAACAATTATGCATTTTGCATGAACTTCTAAAAATATGATCCCTCATATATGGGATCAGCAGATGGTGTAATGGTTCCACTGCTGGACTCCCATGTAGTCCACTGCAGTTTCAGTCCCAGACCTAGAGGCTCAAAACTCACACTGGACTCGTGTGTACGTGCCCAAGATCCTGAGAAGAGAATGGAGAAGAGATTGCTGATGACAATCCCCCTGGGGGGTGATTTCTCACTTTCTGCCTGTCTTGCTCTGTGTCTCCAGCAATTGTATATACTCTTAGCAAAAAAAATCTCAAAATAAAAGATATCTCATATATGTATTATCATGTATTATTATATATATTCACATATATAATATACATGTCCATTATATATGATATATAATATATAATTATAATATATAATTATAATATGATTATATAATTATATGTCATATAAAATATACAATATATTATATGTTAATATAGAATTATATATTAGAGAATATATTGTATAACATATTAATACAGGAATGCCTGTGCTGTACAGAAGTTGATCTCACAGCCACTAAGATCCCTTCCATCTCTGAGAGTCTGCAGGAAGGAGAGATGTAGTTTTGTGTAGCCCTTTCCTTGCTGGCTGTTTGCCAACCATACTACCTCATGCCACCAGGGGGCATGGCTGCTTTAGAAGAAACCTGCAGTTTCCAGAAACAGCCTGAGAGTAAAGTGCCCTCACCTAAAGAGACTACCTACCTGTTAGATCAGGATAGCACGATGAGTCTGGCTTGGTGGCAGCCTGCTGTTCCAGACACACTGCAATGGTAGGTAAAATATAAAAAGGGAAAGCCAAAATATATAACTGGGCTAAAAAATATGTATATTTCTATTTGATCTCTTTGGATCAGAAATAGAAGAGAAACCCAGAGAAGTAAACAGGGATGAAGCTATAAGACCACTGAGTTCCAGGTCTGCAAGCTGGTGGTGTTGTAAGGGAGTTCAGCTCTAACAACAGCCATGCATATATACAAACAAACATACATACATACATACATACATACATACATACAAGGGGTGTTTAAAAGTTCATGGAAAATGCATACTATGGGAGAAAAACTGGAGCAAAACCATAAAAATTATCTCTCATACTTGCTTTAAAATATTTGTATTTTTCACTTTCACAGAAAAATGTAATATCCTTCCCAAACTTTTTGTATAGTGCAAAGTTCATATGGTTTTTCAAATGTTTGAAATCATGTATTGGTCTAGAAGCAATAAATTATGGGCCACGGGCCAAATTCAGCCCTCTATTTGTTTGCATATAATCCAGTAGCTAAAAATGGCTTTTGCCTTTCATGTAGTTGAGAAAACTTGAAAGGTAATGAATAAATGACCAGAAGGTGGCATAGTGGTTAATATGTTGGATTCCCAATGTGGGCAACTGCAGTTCTAGTCTTGGATACGGTGGCTTGAAACTCACACCAAAATCTCAGGAAAATGAAAACAAAGGGATTCCAGTTTGGGGAGGAAGGAGATTTCTTGCTCTCTGTTTCTCTCTCTCTCTCTGTGTCTCTCTTGCAAGTACACACATACTATAGAAAAAAAAAAAATTCTAAAAAACCCACTAATATGGGAAGGTTATATGTGCATTCTTTCTCTATGAAAGTTGAAGAACATAGTACCCTAAAAAAAAAAAAAATAGGGCAAACAAGCCAAAAAGAAAAATAAAGAAACAATTATGCATTTTGCATGAACTTCTAAAAATATGATCCCTCATATATGGGATCAGCAGATGGTGTAATGGTTCCACTGCTGGACTCCCATGTAGTCCACTGCAGTTTCAGTCCCAGACCTAGAGGCTCAAAACTCACACTGGACTCGTGTGTACGTGCCCAAGATCCTGAGAAGAGAATGGAGAAGAGATTGCTGATGACAATCCCCCTGGGGGGTGATTTCTCACTTTCTGCCTGTCTTGCTCTGTGTCTCCAGCAATTGTATATACTCTTAGCAAAAAAAATCTCAAAATAAAAGATATCTCATATATGTATTATCATGTATTATTATATATATTCACATATATAATATACTTTTCCATTATATATGATATATAATATATAATTATAATATATAATTATAATATGATTATATAATTATATGTCATATAAAATATACAATATATTATATGTAAATATAAGAAATTATATAATATATTAATGTGTACAATATAATAATATATTATATATTTTACATATATAAGCACAAACATTCTTGTAAGAAATTATGACATAATATCAGTGTCACACATGGTATTAGCATTAACAAGTATTAAAAATTGTTATGGATACTGGAGACAATGTAGGAATTGGATGAGATATAAAGAAGGGAGTACAAAGAAATAAATTAAGGAGAAAAATAGAGAGGCAAGACATTTATGGGATGGAGAAATGGATTATTATCTGTTGATGATAACATGTTTTGTATCCTCAACTGGACTGTTGTGGAGTGTATTCATGTTGGGTAAATTCAATTTATAAATTCTTAAAAACAAATGTTTTAAATTTGAAAATATAGCCTTCAAAATGAACAAGTCTGATGTATCACACATCAGACTATATGCATCTGAAGAAAACATTAATAAACTGTAATATAAGCTTGAGAGAACTACCAAAAACACAGTAAAGAGAGAATAAAAGATAGTTATCATGATTATAAACACTGGATCTTACACAAATTGATGGTATCTTAATTTTGCACTCAATTTTTTTTTTTTTTTGAGAGAGATTTTTGCTATAGATTGCATGCACTCGCTGGAGAGACAGAAAGACAGAAAGTAAGAAATCATCCCCTAGCGGGGATGGCCACGCTGTAGTCCTTTCTCCTCTTATTCTCCTCTCAGAGTTTGGGGAACATAAAAACACATGCTTGGTGTGAGTTTCAAGTCTCTGGGTCCGGGAGTCTAATCACAGTCAGCCATGTAGGAGTCCAGCAATGTAACCCTTATGCCGTCTGCTGTTCCCCCAAAATACTTTCTTTAAGTAGATTGACAGTATTGATAATAGGAATATCTATCTCTTTCACATTTATTAATTAAGCATGATACTACAACCCAGTGAAATAAATAATGATTTATAAATATGTATCTGATACAAATAAATAGAAGGAAATAAATGGGGGCCAAGAAGAGATGGAGTGGTTAAGGAACTAGATTCCTACATGGTTGACCACCATTTGAGTACCAGATCTCGTGGTTTGGAACTCATGCTGGGTGCACGTGTGTGACGTGTGTGCATGCCCCAAATCTCCAGAAAATAGAGAAGGGATGGCAATGTGGCCATCCACCTGGCAATGGGTTCTCACTTTCTCTCTATTTCTGTGTCTCTAGTGAGTTCACATGCCCTATAGCAAAAAAGCTCTCTTGCAAAATTTAAAAAAAAAGAAATGTTCTTCATTATATTATTAAATCACCATATACATTTATAAGGTATAGTGATATTATATAGTGGCTATATGGCAAGAACCATAACAGAATTGATTCAAGTGAGAACTTAAATGCATTATAAAACTAATGATAAATATGTTGATGAGCAAAAGACTATTTATATGGTCTCATTTATGCATATATGTATATATAGCAATGGAAAGGAAAAATATAAATAATGTATTATATCAACTGATATACTGCCCTGAAAATACAACACTTCTGTGACATTCCTACTAAAAACGCTTAACATAAATTTAATCATGCAGAAACATCGGAGCAACACACATTAAAAGGCATTGTACCAAATAACTGCTCTGTGCTCTTCAAAAATATCAATGTCATTAAGAAAATGAAAACTGAGAAACTTGTTCTTAAGGAGACAGAAGAAATGCACTGTAATGCAATATTTCTTTTGTTATTAATAAAAATATATGGGGACCAGCAGTTAGCGTAACAGCTATGTCGCTGGACTCCCATGTAGTTGATCGCGGTTCACGTCTCAGACCCGGTGGCTTAAAACTCACACCAGGCGTGTGTGCGTGCGTGCCCAAGATCCCGAGAGGAGAATGGAGGAGAAGAGATTGCACCATGGCCATCCCCCTTGGGGGATGATTTCTCGCTCTCTGTCTCTCTGTCTCTTTCTGTCTGTCTGGTGAGCGCAAGCGCCCTATAACAAAAATCTCTCCAAAAATAAATAAATAAATAAATAAAAATATATGAACCTGAAAAGAGCTATAGATATTATTTTAATAATTGGCATTATTAAAAATATTTTTGCTTTGGGAAATACACAGTGAGGTATTTAGAGGTAAACTGAAGCAATGGTTCATAATAACTGTCAAACAATTAAAAATTTGTAGAAAGATATAATTCTTTGGTGAAAGGGGAGCTCTCTTACATTGCTGGTGGGGATGTAAATTGGTCCAGCCACTGTGGAGTACAATTTGGAGATTCCTCAAAAATCTACAGAAGAACTACCATATGCTCTAGCAGTCCCACTAATTGGTATCTACCCAAAGGATAGAAGAATCCTTAATCTGAAAAGTGCTTGTACATCAATGTTTATTGTGGCACTATTCACAATTGCTAAGACATGGAACCAACCCAAATGCCCACAAACAGATGAATGGATTGAAAAATGGTGGCACATATACTCTATGGAATACTATTCAGTCATAAAAAAACAAGACCCTGGCTTTTGACAGAAAGTGGATAAATATGGAAGATTTACTGCTGAGTGAAGCAATGAAGGAGAGACATTGTATGTACCCACTTAATATATACCAAGTTTCTGCACTCTTGAAACTAATTGACTAAAGTATATAGAAACACAGTAAATGGTTGTGAATATCAGATACAGTGTTTGTGAAGGAGTAGAGTATGAGGAAGGACATTTAGAATAAAAATAGAGGGACAAAACAATAATGGGACAAATAAATGTATTATTAGCTGTAGAAGATAATTTTAATAGAATTATCAACTGGACTATGGAGAAATGTACAAATGTTTGAATATTCACTTTGTAAGCTAAATAATGTGATTGAATGTACAAAAGAACAAGAAATAAATAAATAAGTAAAAGTAAAATATAATTGTAAAGCAAGCATGATAAAAGTTTGATACTTGGATGAGCTAAGTAAAATTGAAGTTAGAATTCTATCTTTGTCTGATATTATGTGAAAATTAAAATTTTAAAGGGACATAAGGGTTTTTTTTTTATTTTAATCTTATAGGTTACCCTTTCTCCTACTTTAATTTTAGACTCCTAAACAAAGCAAACAGCACTTGCAAAAGTTAAAGCCTGTCCTTAAAACTTCTGTATGTAGACAATGAAGCTCACCGAAGGTAGTTGAACTTGTAGGCTACCCACCTGCAAGAAAATGGCTAGTGAAAAGAAATTCTGATTTACATGCCTTTTCCCTATAGCATATCTTTCACTGATTTTTGTCACTTGGCAAGAAAGAAGTTATATGAAAAACAAGTCTCTTTAGTGGTTTTCCTTTCAGAATCTTGATAAGAGAGTTAGTTGATACCAACAGCCAAAATCAGGTTCAGGGATTTTCCTGGGATAATCCTTTCTCAATTTATCTGTTGCTATCTATGAAACCACCATTTATCTATCACTCCAAATGGAGTTACTTTTCATTTAACTTTCCCCTTCATCTAAAAATATTTCATTAGTATCTAAGCCTTTTTGTTTGTTTTCTTTAAAATGCCTATTATTTTATATGTATTATTGATTGTATAACTTTCTCTTTAAAAACATTTTATTGTCTCCCTTTACTTTTCAGTCAGTCTAATTACAACCATTTTCATGCATATAATCATCTGAAATCTGAGTTGATTGATTAATTATATTCTGTGTTATATGACAGACTCCTTTTTATTTCTTTCCCCTTGTGTTTATATACTTGATTTTAAAATATTTTTAATAAGACCAGAGGCCTCTTTTCCTTTAGTTTTTTATACCCAAGTTATCCAAGTATGTAGCAAATAATTGCAAATTAGATACTCAACTATTTTTAAAATATAGAGTATCTTTTTTTTAGAGATTTTTGATACAGGGTGTGTGTGCTTGCCATAAAGGTAGAGAGACACAGAGACAGAAAGCGAGAAATCACCCCCTAAGGGGGATGGCCACTCTTCCATCCTTTCTCCTCCACTCTCCTCTCATGACCTTGGGGCATGCATGCACATGCACCTGGCGTGAGTTTAAGCCACCGGGTCCGGGACTCGAACTTTGTTCGACTACATGGGAGTCCAGTGACGACGTAGCCATTACATCAACTGTTGGTCCCTAGAGTATCATTTTTTATACTAGTCAATATTTGTGTGCTTGGCATATGTAACACAATTCTTGAGCATTGGCTTGCAGAAGAAATAGATACTACTCAAATATCTACATAACAAGACAATTTTAGACTTTGTAACATGCTATGAAGGAAATCAAACACTATAATTAATTAAACAGTGATTGATGTCTGTGACAAGCAAGAGAATATTGACTTAAATTAACCACTTCTGAAAAGCTTCAGCCTGACAAAACGACATTTGAACTGAGACATGGATGACTAGGAAAATCAGCTGTGAGGTCTAATCACCTGATTTCAGGCAGTCATGAACATGTGCTTATGGGCAATGTGAGAGATACTTGGAGTAAAAGAGAAAGAAAGAAAATGTGACTGCAACTTAGTGAATGTGAGATAAGGTAAGTTGAGACACATAAGCAGGAGGATTTTAAAGGCAATGGGAATACAATGAGTGTTTTCATCTTGGGAGCATTATAGACCCATTTTTACTTTTTAATCACTCCATATCCTTTATGGTCAGGGAAAATGTTGGTATGAGAGATATATTTAGACAGTCACAGTGATTCCAATTAATGGTAGTGGCATGATCTGAGTTCACAGTAGAGCAGATTCAGTTTGAAATATTAAGGCTAATTTGATTGAGACATTGTAAAATGACACCCAAGTTTTTCACTTTAGCAGGCACATGATAAAAAAGACTGAAGGAGCTATACTAGTTATGTAATGTATCTCTAGTTGGAAGATCAAAGCTATTGCAACAGTCATGCTAACTTTGAACTGTCTGTGGGCATTGCCAAATAAACATGTCATGTGGTTTTGAGGCATAATGAAAACATCAAGGCCAAAAATGTTAACTCAGGAGTCACTGACAGATAAACAGTATTTTTAGTAATCTTTCACTTTCTTGGAATAAATAATTGAATATCAAAAATATTTTATCGGGACCAGCAGATGCTGTTATGGTTATGTTGCTGGACACCCACATGGGAGACCATGGTTCAAGTCCTGGTTCTGGCAGCTTAAAGCTCACACCTAGTGCATGGACATACATGCCTAAAATCTAAAGGATAGAATGAAGAAGAAGGGATTGCAGTGTAGCTGTCCCTCCAGGGGGTGATTTCTCAATTTCTGTCTCTCTGTCTCTCTCATCTCTCCAGTGACTGCACACATCCTATAGCAGAAAATCTCTTTTACAAAAGGAAAACAAAACAAGCAAAAGAAAACGAAACACAGGATCAAGTGTGTGTGAGTGACAAAGATCCAGAGAGGAAAATGGAGAAGAAGGAATTGTGGCGTGGCCATCCCCAGTAGGGAGTAATTTTTCACTTTCTTTCTCTGTGTCTCTCTGCCTCTCTGGTGAGTACATGCACGCTATAGCAAGAATCTCTCTTTAAAAATGTGTGTGTATATATATATGTATATTATTTATTGTAAATATAGATTGATCCTAATGTTTGCATTTATTATTGGTTATCATTTAGAAAGTGAAATATAGTAAAAAATACTATTTAAAAATTAAACATTTTTATAAGGCAATTACTATTACTTTCAAACTAGTATTTTGATTGTAAATGTTATGTCTCCAATAATGTTTTTTTAAATCAAAAACTTCTATTTTGAGATTTTCTTGTGTTAAAAACGTGTAGTGTGTCTTCATTTCATTTGGAAAATAAATATATTTATATTTGGAAAATAAATATTTTTCCAAATAAATAATTTCTCTAATTCGAGATGTTTTATGAAATGACCAATATAAATAAAGATGATTCACAGATAAGAAAACCATTATTTCTCTGTTAACTTTTTGTTCAGATCTTTTACACGACACAAATCAAAGCCAGAATTTAGAGACTATTCTACAAGTATTTTCTCTCAAGTCCCATTGGCTGAATTGTGGCTGGTAATGGTCTGTAAAAGGAAAGACAATTTGCCCCTTGATGGAGATTACTGTACCAAATGTAGCAAAGAGCTTTAGAAAATGTGACACGCTTTCTATTCAACAGTGAAAGAGTCGATTAGTTTCCTAGTTTTTCTTTTTGTACAATAGAAATAGGTCTTGCTTGTTAATTCTCTTAAATCTCCCACATCAGTTTTTTGGTATTCTGCTTATTTCTAAACTTACAGAGTTGTATTTAAGATAATATGTTCAGTTCTATGTTATAAAATTCTAAGTTATTGATAGATAACTATATTATTAAAATCAGGTGAGCATTAAATGCTTGAGACTAAACTGGTTATAATCATAAATGAATGCTTTTATAAGAAAATGTATAATTTCATCAGCATTACTTAATTTATCAATGCTAATTTGTAGTCATTTGTTTCCCAGACTGACATTTCTTAAAAATTAGCTGATCATGTCATTCATAGTGTTAAGTATCAAGAGATATAGTTTTTATTTTAAATGTACTTTATCATAGAAAAAGCAAATATATAAGTATGTGTAAATATGATATGTGTTCATAAACTTGAATCAACAGATAGCTCATAAAATTAAAACATGTTTTCCATCTTTCTGCATAATTTTAATATATCCATTTTATACCTATATTTGAAATAATTAATTATAAAAATAAATGAAAGGAACATTATGTTAGAGATGACATAACCAAATAAATATTTTGTTTAAATGAATCCCAGGTGTATATATTATAGTTCTTATGAAACTTGCTTTCTGTATTATAGTTAAGAAACATTACTTTGGTAAATGTAATCTTACAGCAATGTCTCTACAGATGCTAATTTAAAAAGATGTATTTAAACAAATAGCCCCTTTCAGAGGTGTCATATTTTGTGTGCTTATAAGTTTCTATTATTGTAATGAACTACTTAAATTAGAAATGGGTAGAAATATTTTTTATTTAATGTAGCTTCTTATATGTAAAAAAAATTATAGAAGATGAAACGAAAATTTTATCTATTTTAACTGAAGTATACATGTAATATTAATATAGTACTTTAATATAACCTAACATACATAAAGTTCTTTTATGTAACATAGACTGAAATATTAAGTTCCAGCTGTTTACTATTATAGGAACTCCTGATCTTGAAGAGAGACATTAATGCTCCATGGATATTTACAAATCGACAAAAGGTATTATTTCACAAAGCGTTTATCTCATTCATTCAGCAGATATCTGCTGGGTGTCTTCTTTAGGTATTGACTGGTTTGGCCACTGAGAAAATAAGAACGAGTCCCATTTGATTTCTGTACAAAAGACTGATGACATGTGAACAAATGCTGTACTTCACAGCGAACTATGCATGAAGGGGGCTAGGGGTATAAGACACATGGGAAAGTATCACTCTCACAGAAAATATTTCCATACTAACACTTGAGCCACTTATGAAGAGACACATTTGCTAATCCTAGAGTGACAAAAAGGACACAGCATAAGCAACACATACGGACAGGGAAAGATTTACCCTTCAGGGAAAATGAAAACATTTGTCCATGGCTGGCATAGAGGGTACGAGGACCAATGGCATAAAATGATACAAAGATAAAGTCAAAGTTGAGGTCATAAAGGGCTTATGCTATTTTCTCAATTTCTCAGTTTCTAGCTGTAACACCATCATTTTTAAAAATCACTCCTTATTTTCTTTCATTGCTGTATCCTTTCAATGGGTTCATCAAAATATAGTTTCTCCTACCATAGTGTATTCCCTTCTACGTGTTAACATTTTAGACTCACTTTGCTAATATCCACACTCTGATAATTAATATATAACCATCGTGGAAAAATGAAATAATTTAAAACCTCTCGTTTTAGTTTTCCTTGAGAATTATTGGATTTAGTCTTCACTAGTTTATGAATAGTTTTTGTTTGTTTGCTTTTATGGAAATTGAATCCAATTTTTAATCAGAATCTCTAAAATTTAGGTAAAATACTAAGAGGTAGAGTTGATAAATTTTCTGGTTTATATATTTCTTGTAGTTCTCATAATATCTCTCTCTTCCTCACGCTTCTCCCTTCATGTAGGGGAATACCATTCTAGTAACATGTGCTGGAATCTGGGGACACAAAGTTTTCTAAATCAACTTTTAGACTACCTACTTTTAGACTATCTACTTCCTTATTAACATTAATATAGTTCTTTCATTAAAGGATTTCAAAAATTATGGACCAGCAGGTGGTGTGCAGTTTTAGGCACTGGATACCACAAGGCTAATGGAGCAGTTCATGTACATGCACGTGTAAAATCCCAAGGAGAGACTGGAGCACAGAAAATTGCTGTGTGGCTGGCAGTTCCCCATGGGCGGTGAGTCTTTGTTCTCTCTCTCTGTCTCTCTGTCACTCTGGCAAGTGCATGTGCCCTATAGCAAAAAACAACAACAGAAAAAAAAAAAACTTAAAAAATTAGGAAAAATACAGACCTGATTTTCCCTAATTTCATTTTTCATATTACAACTTTAGCAAATATGCATTTAGGTTTTACGTCTGATGAAAAGATATTCAATGTAAGTCTGTGACAGAGGATTATATGCAATTACAAAGATAAATAACATATTATAAAATGTCTGTATCACTGAAAAACGGTTAGTCTGTATCATGGAGTGCATTATGCTTCCTCCTCACTAAGACTGAAGTCTTAATCCACAGTACCTCTGAGTGTGGTTGCATTTAAAAACAAAACAAAACAAAACAAATCTTTGAGTGGGTAATTAAGCTAAAAAGTAGACATTAGATCTAGTCCTAATCCAATATGATTATAATATTTGTAAGAATAAATTTAAGAGATTGGGATATATAGGAGACCCCAGGAAATTGCAAACACAGGAAAAGGCCATATGGGGACACAAGGAGATGGTGGCCATTTGCAAGCCAAGAAGAGAGGCTCCAAAAGAAAGAAATCCTGTTGACACATTGATCATGGACTTTGATCATGGACTTTGATCATGGACTTTGCCACTGTGAGAAAATAAATGTCCTTAACTACCCAGTTTATGGTATGTTCAACGACAGATTGAGTAGATTGATGCAATCTTCCTCATATGCAAAGCAGTAGAAAGGAAGAAAATAATTCCCCCAAATCAAATAGAAAAATAGGTACACGACATGAAAATACAATTACCAGAAAATACAATCATTCCCTAAGCATGCAAAATGAATCGACTTAAAGTAAAAGTAACATACATAAAAGTTAAACCAAGATGCTCTATGTCATTTGTTCAGATTGGCAAAAATCTCACTATGATATGAAGAAATATAAGAGCTTCAACCAAGGCCAACTGTTCCTATGCAAGTATAAAATTTCCAAATGATGCTTATAAGCCAACTATAAGCCTGGTAGTTGGTTCTAGCAGCATAAATTATTCTAATATAGCTAGGTAGGGTATTACCTTTCCTTAACGTTATCAGAAATATATAGAAGCCTGGTGGTCATGGTGGCACAGATGTGCTGTGCTAGAGGTATATAGAGCTCTGAGTTCAAATTCTAGATTGACCTGAATAGGCTGGCTACACTAGTGATCCATCCTGCTTGGTTAGAAGTTTGGAGGGCATCAGGTGGTAGTGAGGTGCTATTGGAGATGCTCATCTCTCAGGAACTAAACAAACATACAGATATAAATATGAATATATATATGAAATTAGAAGTGTCCTATTAAGAATACAACATAACAGCCTATACATAAACAATAAAAATTCCTAGGTAGCATTTTTTAAAGCCAAATATCCACTGTTTAGTTCACTCACATACATTGCCACTTGTCTCTTTCCTGGTCTTTCACTTAAAGACCTGGTTCATCTCATTATTATTTGTTACAAGTCTAACTTGCCTCAAAAACATAAAGATAGTTTTGACCTCTCCGAGACCCACAGATAAATCTTCATCAGGACACTTTGCTCATTCAATCCCTAGGGCAAGCCCTTTAAAAACCATGCCCTTGGATTGGAGACACAGGCAGTAAAATCCTCTTAGATTTTTCCCAATAGATCTGCCATTTCTTCCTCCCTTAATGCTCACTTCTTTCTTTCCCCTTACTTTTTTCTCAAGAGGATAACCTGAAAAGAAAAAAACACTGATGAGTGTCCAAATGCCAAAGGAAGTTCAAAGCCTTGATTTCCATCACTGACAAAACTCATTGAATCTGTACATGGCTTTCCTGGGTCACGTCTCTATAGCTCTGAAGATTTGCTGTACAAAGGGTCTTCAAAGTTTACAGAAAATGTGTATTATGAAAAACTATGTGTGAATTTCAAAGTTGTCTTGCAGCAAAATAAACTCATATTTTAATTCTGTTTCTCCACAAACTTTTTGAAATATTCTCAAATATAAAATTCCTGCCTTAATTTGCTTGTATTTTAGTCATACAGATAATTAACTGAATGAATAAAGTTTTTCTAACCTCTGACCAAATATGCATTTCTAAAACTTGCATATATTTAAAACAATTTCTATGAAGAGAACATGATATCTTGTAACTTCTAGAAAATTATCAATTTTCTTAATAAATGACATATCTTTATTTAAAGCATTTATTAATATTATAATCATAACTATATAATTTCTTTTTATAATACATTGTATATTTTAAGTAATATAAAATGTAACAGTTATTATGGTGTGACTTCATTTCACACATATATATGCATATGAGTAAGCATTTGAATTCACAACTGTAAGTGGGTCCATGAAAACTGAATGAGAAACTAGAATTTGGAGTAACATGCTATATTAGAATCACAGAATTGTGTTTATTGCAATTCTTACTTGGTCCAAAATTTATTTATTGTCTAATAGTATGACCACTTGTATTCAGAAGATATATTATGACATATTAAAAACATAAACCTTTTTGTATGCCATGCCTAAACTTTAAAGTATTGCATTATTTTTAAAATTATAAACTTATATTTGTTTATTTTCCATACAGTTAAATTTTCTTAAATTAATCTTACACCTCTACATTGAATATTATCATTTTTAGACTTCAATTATATGTTTTAGGTGAAGCAATGCAAAATATATTACATAAAATTTTATTTTGAGTAATAAAATGAAAATACTCACTACAGAAAGTCAACTTTCTCTTTTCCTTGTATTTTTTTATCTGTTTTTATTTTAAGTAAAAGAGGTATAAAAACATAGCTAATAACATTTTAAAGACAGTTTGAGGCTTATATGGCCATCCAAGCATTCTTAATTCTATTTTACATTCAGTTCTTTGAGATCCTAAGTCTGTAAATTCTTATTTGTGCTTATGGTCTTCATAGATGTTGAAGAAACTTTCAATTATGTCCACTCTTTTGAGTCTGTGTAAATGTTAAACCAGAAATCTCTGAACATTGTAACACCATGAACAAATGCTATAATTAACTTATTTTAATTAGAAAATCATGTATTAAAAACTAGTGCATCAAATATAGTTTTATTCTTAAAATATTCTACTTTGATACATTCTAACCATTAAATTAAGTATCTCACATGTAGTCTATTGGTCAAATAAGGACTACTTGTAAATTTTATAAATAAACTTAAAACTTTAAAACGTTATTTTATGATATTTTCTTTGAAAATTGGTATTTCCATAAATCTTCATATGCTGGGCATGCAAAACAATCATAATAAGATAGTAATACATAAAGATTAAGCACTCAGGACCAGCAGATGGTAGGGTGGTTAAGGCAGATTCTCATATGCCTGACCATGGTTTGAGTCCTAGGCCCAGTGGTTTGAAGATTACACCAGGCACATGTTAGTGTGAGCCCAGAATCTTGGGGGGGAAGAAAATAGATGAGAATGTATTGCAGTGTGGATATCCCTCCAGGGAGCAATTACTCATTTTTCCTCTCTCTACCTCTCTCTAGCAAGCTCATGTGTCTTATGGACCAAAAAATAAATAAATAAATAAAAATTAAGCATTCTGTGAAGATACAATGATAAAATGACACAACTGCAGAACAAAAAAAAATAAATATGTGTGTGTGTGTATATACATATATATATTCTTGACTATATGCCTGGTAAAGGATGAATATCTAAAATAAGTAAGAAAAGAAAGAAATACTCACTAACAAGAAAAAAAACAAAAACCTTATTAAAAAATAAAGGACCCGAATACACACTTGTCAAAAGAAGACTTATAAATAACTGACAAATATATAAGAAAATTCTCAGCATTGCTAATCATGAGAAGAATCTAAATCAAACCCATAGTCAAATGTAACCTACTACATATGAGGATTATTATTATAAAGTTTAAAAATGCAAAAGTTAGATCCTCATTTCTCATCATATGCAATAAATAAACTCAAAATGAGTAGAAAGCTTAAGTTCAAGCCTGACAATATGAACCTATTAAAGTTCATATTTCTATAAGGAATCACCATGACATTGGTTTAGGCAAAGAATTTTTCAAAAAAAATCTTAAAATCACAGACAACAAAGAAAACATAGATGAATGGATTACATCAAACTAAAAAGCTCTGCACAGCTAAAGAAAGTCAACAACTCAATGACACAACCCATGGAATGGGAGAATATGTTTTCAAAGTATAAATCTGATAGGTCATTAGTACTCACAATATACAATAATTCACACAACTAAAGACAATAAGACAAATAACCTAATTAAAAATGGTCAACATACCTGTACAGACATTTTCAAAGAAGATACACAAATGCCCAACAGGTATATAAAAATACTCAGCATCACTAATTATCTTAGTTAACTTAATACAGCTACCCTCCTCACTCTGATGGGCTGCTGTCATGCTTTGTGCCACAGTCTTTCTTCAGAAAACGGAAGTCTATATTCCTCTGCTGGCTTTTCTTAATAGCCTTTATTCTTAATTGTTCTGAGAGGAAAGGGGAGCATGAGGTATGAAAAGGAATATGAGGGACAGAAATGGAATGATGTCAAGGAAATAGAGAAGTAAATGTGAAGGAAAAAGAGTAAAGAAAGAGCACTCTATTGAACTCATATTTCATTATTTAAAAATTGAAGGTTTATGGGTAGAGGAGATACAGGCCAAAATAATGCATGCAAGGTTCAGATATACATTGTGTTCTGGAGTGAAGAGGAGCAATGCTGTGGTCAGAGCAAAGCCGTTGGGTGCCTGCATAATGAGAATTGTGGTCTGGTGTGGTCAGTGTGCATCTGAGTTGAAGAGAGCACCACAGCGGTGGAGTAGGTGGGATGCAAGCCAGAATAGGACATTCAGCCTGAATGGGATGAAGGGCACACTCATATTTATGTTTGGGATGTAGTATGGAGTATCACGCCCTGAGCATGATGTACAGGCTATTCAGATTACGTGTGTGGTGGGTGGAGCAAGAGTGATATATGTCGTATGTAGTATATTCTAGAAATATGTATAATAAGTAAAGTTGAAGATTCTTTTTATCTTTCTTTTTTTTTTGTTGTTTAGATTTTTGCCATAGGGCACATGCAATCATGAGAGAGAAAGGCAAAGAGAGAAGGAAATGGCTATGCCATAATCTCTTTTTCATTCTCCTCTTGGGATTTTGGTCACTCACACACATGCACCCCGTATGTTTTTAACTGCTGTATATAACTGCTGTATACAGGACTTGAACCACAGAGTCAGCTGTGTAGGCTCTTGCTGTTTTAACCTCTATGCCACCTGCTGACTCCAATAAACCTTTAGTTTCCATAGATGTAAGGCGATGCCTGAATCCTTTACTCAATGAGTGCTGAGAATCTCAACAGATTTTGCTCATGATTTTCAGTTTTTAATTTAAAAAACATGAAAGTAAACTTGGTCTTGGACTTCTCATGTATGCAATTTGTTTTGGGGCATTATATTTCATGCAATAGATGTTTTATTATTTCTATCTATTTCAGCTGATTACTTCACATAGTTTTGTAAATCTCATCATTGCTGAACACATATGAAAATGATTAAAACATGAAAGAAAATGTCAACAAGCATGTAGAGGAACTCTCATCCATTGTTGTTTCTTGTTAAAATTCTATATTAATGAAAAAATGCTTAGTGGTAGCTGCTAATCAGTAAATATATTAAACATACTGTATTAACAATAGTACTAAATAAAATACATGTAGCTATGTTTATACTTTATATATAGTCACACACACACACCAAATGGTTATATATAATGGCCATCAACATGTAAATATGAGAAGTTTTAAAAAAGTTTATGAAAACTTATATTATGAAAAAAATATGCATGGATTTTATGTACATTTTTACACCAAAACAAACTTGTACTTTAATTCCATTTATTCATGAAGTTTTTGAAGAACCCACACACGAGTGTTCATAGCTGCTCTATTTGTAAGGAGCTGACTGTAGTGGAAAGCTATTGGGCAGCTTTTGACAAGAGTGTAGTAAGATTAGATTTACATTTTTGTTTCTGAAGAACAATCTGCCCCCAGTGTGATGAATGTATGGTAGGGGACAACACTGAATACAGTAAGAATGTTGTTTTATTTGTGCATGTGAGAGAAAATGGTCATTTGAATGTGATGTTTTGAAACCAAGATGGCACAAGTTACTCATATTTGGAATATATTTTTCTTGTATTTGATATGTACTTGCAGTAGCAACAAGATGATTTTTATCCTGGGAATAGCATTAGACACAAGAACAGAGAAGAAAGAGAAGATATCAGCTATTTTCTCATTTTCTTGGATATTGGTCTAGGTTTAGACAAAACTGTAAACTATGTAACACATACATTTCCTTGTCATTTATGTTATCTTTTCACATAGCAATTTTCCAAATTTCTAGGCATCTAGTGTTCTGATGCTATTTGAATTTATTGTTTTGTCATCAAAGTAAGCAGTAAACACAAAATCTTCAGGTCCAAGTTTACTTCTCTATAGCATTTCTTAAAACATACATTAATTTTGGGTAGGAAAAAAAATGATTAAGCATATGAAAAGGATAGAAATTTTAGGGGTTATTTTTGTTTGTTTGTTTGTTTGTTTTCAGTTTCTGAAGACTGATAAATCAACTCCTACCTAGACAGTTCTCATTTTTTTATTGTTAGGAAAGAATTATGACCTTGTACAGGATGACGTTACATAAAGCAGCTACAAGTATAAGTATTGAAAGTGCACAGGAAGAATTAGTGACTCAAGCAGGACAATTACAGTAATTCAGAGCATAGCAAACATCATAAGTATCAAGAAAGTTATAGGAGTTCATTTTCTCGAAGTCTTAGGGGGTGGCATAGGGGTCATAGCTAGTTACTAAGGCACATTGTGAGCCTTGCACTGCAGTGGAGGATTCCTACCACTGTTCTAAAAAGCCATAAGCAAGAAGCCCTTCGTGTGAAGACAAACATGTTAGAATACGGAAGGTCCAGAAAGAACTGTACTTCCGGCATGCACACACATGCATGTGTGTGTTCATTGGAAAGCAGCGTAAAAAAGCAAAGTAAAAGCCTTCGTGAAATTTGACATAGAAATTATTTTCTCAAGCCAGTGAGTGAGTTTTTACTTGAATACATTCCTGAATTCAAACAATCCCTGATCTAAATTCACAGAGTTCTGAAACTTTTTTATTTTGTTTTGTTTGTTTTATTTTGTTTTGTTTTGTTCCCTTAATTGCTCCCACAGAGGCAGTACTTGGAGTTTTGGTAGGGAGAGAGTGTTGAGTTGGCTTGGGAAGAAGGGAGGATTGCAACTATTTGTAATTCATGTATTTAGAAATCGAGTCCTTCTTGCATTCATGAGCTGCAACAATACTTTTTTATATATAAATAATAGTAGCTTCTACTGGTTACAAAGGGATAAAGCTCAGAGTATATTTTCAGTTTTGGAGTCTTTTTTCCTGTAAATGTGATCTTGTAAAAGCTAGAAAGCTGAATGAAAAAGATAAAACATGTAGCAACAATGCATATGCTCAGTACTCTATATTCCTACTCAAATAATTCTTTTGTCTTTTCCTTAATTAAAATACCACTTCTTCTCTATAAATTCAATGTACAGTATTTGTTTAAGAAAACAGCATTATCTTATATAGTAGTGGTTGTAACACCTGTACAGTGCTACCCACCTAATCCAAAGAGGTTTGGTTCTTAACAAAATGTGCTAACATCTGTTCTAGGAACCCTGAAGAAATGAGATATCGTTATGCAGACTAATTATGCCAAGATGTTTGAAGAAATGCTCAAAACTAAAACTACTACAGCAGTATCTACGATAGCAGCTGCAATAGGAAATTATTTTGTGGCACAGCCAATAAAAGAAGAATTCAATATCTAAATTGTAACAAAGCTTCACAAAAGCTAAACACTATTCTCACTAGAAAACAAGTTATAAACCACATAGATTCCCCATGGCTATTTATTAACAATACACACACACACACACATATATAGATCAACCAGAAAAAATGATTAGTTGCTTTATGCAACTTAAAAGATTTGACTCAACAAGAGTAAAATTTAGAATGCAATAAGTATTGTTTCCAAGTGAGTCAGTTAACTCTGTTTATAAGTTCAAGAAGAAAAAATAAATGATTTATAAATTAAAGACAAACTCATAAGAAGAATAAAAATTACACCAATTCCATTCTGATTTTGAACACCATGCATATTTGTTATTCATCTAACCCAAGCAGAGTAATCTACAAATGTAATGAATGTGTACATGGCTCCACTATGCTTATTCAGAATATTACCTCTAGGGTGAACCAGCCATTCTAAGTGAAGCTACTTTCAAAGATGATAACACTAATCATTTCCTTAGTGCAGAGAAAACTGTAACATCTATGATTCCCAGCCAGATGTTGAATTTATTAGATATTGCTTGTGAGTAAATTATGTTCCAAAGGTAAATAAAACAATTTAAAAGGCAGAAAAGCATTTTCAAGTCATTCATGCTCTTAATAAATGAAGAAACAATATGTAAAAGTACCATATTCATTTCAGTGCAGCAGAATATGTACATAACAAGCTGTCTCTGAATATCTATGTAATTGGGCATGAAAATAAATGTGCATTTTCATGAACAAGGCATATAATAACCAAAGACAGAGTTAGAAAAAAATCCTAGATTTATCAAAGTAGTTTCATAAGACTATTTGTTTCTCAATAGACATAAAATCATACTTCTAGTTAAATGTTTTTCCTCTTAGGTTTTTTTGATTATTGTTTTTTGCCCTAGGGCAAGGGCATGTGCACTCACCAGAGAGAGAGAGAGATAGAGAGAGAGGGAGAGAGAGAGAGAAAGTGACAAAAAGTACCAAATCACCGCTCAGGGGGATTGCCAGACCATAATTCCTTTCCTCCATTATCCTCTTGGGATTGTGGGCACACTCATACATGTTCCTGGTGTGATTTTCAAGTTTCTGGTCCAGTGTTCAACCAGAGTTGACCATGTCCAAGTTCAGTGCCTTAACCCCATTCCACCTGCTGGCCCTTCAGGTGAAATATTGATTACTCTAGAAAATAATTTTCCATAATGCAGAGATAAAATGTTAATATATAATTTCCTAAAAACAAAGATAGTGTAAGAAAGCAGTCAGCTTGCAGTCAAAGACTGTGTTAATAAGTCAAATTATTTTCAAAATTTACAAGGGGCAAAACTAGTCATCAAAACATAGGGAAGGGGAAGGGAGGAAGGAAGGAAGAAAAGAAGGAAGGGAAAGAAAAAGTTTACTAGCGTATTCAAAAAAAAAATTAAAAGAGAAAACCTGTTTTTTTTTGTCATAGCATCTTTTCAAGTGCCTAGGTATGAATAACCAAAGCAGCATTTGATTTTTCCTACTCTTAGTTGTTAACATTTGGCTAATTCACTGTTCATAGCACTCTTCATTTGCCTGATGATGAGAGATAATATAGAAGAACGAAAGCAAATTGTTCATGTCTTTTTTCAATTTTTGTAGTTGGGGTAAAGATTTACCATATACTTATAAAAATCAGTGACCATAATTAAATTTGAAATTATCTGAATTAAATCTACATAAAATTTAAGTTATTGCATTAATTATGCCAATAATTGCAGTTATCAAAAATAAAAATAGCTGACCTACCCCCAGTGGTGCAGGTTAAACGACACACTTGTATAATACTGGAGCTGTACTGGGAAAGTCCTAGGTTCACAGCACAGATTGTTCTAAGTATGTTGAGTATACACTCATGTATGCCCATAATCCTGGCTGGTTGGAAAATGAGTGAGGGGAGAAAATAGCCTGGCAAGACCCTACAGAGAGTAACTGCCTCTCTCTTTCTTTCTCACAAAAGAATAAATAAAATACATTAAATTTTTAAAAGAACTGATATAAAAAGGTGAGAAATTTTAAAGCTTTACAAGTCATCTGCTTAGTATGCTTTATTCTAAAATTCCTTACATATTTACACTCCTCTCTTGGGCCTGTCTAGAAGTGATTGAACCTCACGTGACTGAATTGAGGTTTGAATTCTATACCTGGCAGCAGGAGACACATTACCATGTCGAGAATCCTTAGAGGAGCGAGAAGTGGAGAAGGAATTGCAAGGTGACCATTCCTCATAGGGGGTCGCTCCCTCACTTTCTCCCTCTCTCTCATGAGCACACCCACCCTCTGGCAAAGTGGCTTGTTTGTTTTTTAGTAAGTCTATATTCTCCTTGTCACAGCAATGCAGAGGTCAATGTAGCTCAATGTAAACACTGGGTATGGCTAAAATTAAATTATTAAAATTGAAAAAGTTGTATTAGAATTCATGAATTCAATTTATACTAGAAAATCATCAAAATTCTATATTCAATATCAAATATTATAAACTAGAGCTCTAGAGCTATTTCTTATAAAAGCACATAGAAAATGGACTTGTGGATGTATACAACTTTAATAATAACTGGGAGAAAACAAAATATTGAAATGAATAACCATGTTGTTCTCAAATACTTCCTAATGTGAGAAGGGAAGTTTTCCCATGGAATATTCTTTTTAAAATTGCATAACTCTAGCCTAATTATGAAAAATATATATACTAAACACAAATCAGGAGACTCCACTAAATACTTGACCAGTACTCCTTTAAACTTTTCAGATCATGAAAATTAAGCAGCGTGCGATCTGCCAAAGATGGGAGGAATCTAAGATGTGATAAATGAATTCAATGTGGTCTCCTGGATTGGGTACTGGAAGAAAGAACAGCAGAAATCTAGTAAAAACAGAATTACTGAATATAAAAAAATAATAAATAACCCTTAACATGAGTGGAAAAATGTAATATATTGTTTTAAAAATTTAAACAACACTGGAACCAATAGATGGTGTGGTGATTAATACACTAGAATCTCACATGGTAGGACATAGTTCAAGTCCCAGAGCAGGTAAGCTGAAAATCATACCAGGTCTGTGTGCATGGGTTCTCAAAAATCCTGAGAAAAGAACAGAGGAGAAGAGTCTGTGGTGTGACCATCCCCCACCGGGAGTAATTTCTCACTTTGCCTTTTTTTGTGTTTCTCTTTTTCTCTTTTGCTGGGTGAACACACACTTCTTACAGCAAAAATCTTAAAAAAAAAAATCTAGGGAATATACAAATGACAATTTGTACTTTTCATTATGAGACATCCATAGCAGTCTAAAAAATATACTAATTGAGAACACCTACATTAAAGCTTATATTAAATATTAATAAAGTTCTATATTAGTGCATTTTATAAAAAATACTCTTGGTAGATATTTCTGCTGGTTTCCCACACACCATTGGATTATCCTAAAAGTAGTGCTCCTTTTTCTAAGGTCAAAGTTGGAGGACACCGTAATTTGGAGAAAATTCACCATGAAGAGCTCCTGATAAACACCTCAGGTATGGCATTTTTGTACCAAATGGACACTCTTTGGTGGAGCATAATAAATAACAATCTTGGAGCAGAATCTTCAGAATATTTTCTTCAGGTTAACTGCTGGATTCTGTAGAGGTAAACAGAGTTACCTAATAAGTACCTACTTGTGAAATACAATACTCTTTAGTAAACCCACATTACATTAAAGTTTCCTCTTTTTAAAAAATAGCTCATCCTACATTTTTTTCTTTCTTCTTTTTTCTATTTTTTCTTTTTTTTTTAGATATTTTTTGTAAAATATTACATGGCCAGGCCGACTCCTTGGCACAGTGGTAATGTACTGCTCAAGAAAAGCTGGATATTACATGGCAGCCAACATTAGAATCCCCATCTTGCTCAGCCTGAAACATGCCAGGCATATACATGAGTGTCCAAAAGTCATTGCATTAGAGCACTGAGAAAAGGGGATCATAGTTGACTCTGTGGAAGATGTTCATTTATCTCTCTCTCTTACACTCTCTCTCTCTCTCTCACGTGGATGTGTAAACTTCATCATGAGTAAATATATATATATATATACACACACATATCACATGAACACTTATTTCTCATATAAACACTATTTTAGAAATAGATTGCTTATTATCTAAGTAAGCTAATGGTAGAAACTCACTTTTTAAATGGAACTATGATACTGAAAACAGTTTGTTATGCTAGGTGAACCTTAGGGAAAGGGTAGGACATAGTTCAAGTCCCAGAGCAGGTAAGCTGAAAATCATACCAGGTCTGTGTGCATGGGTTCTCAAAAATCCTGAGAAAAGAACAGAGGAGAAGAGTCTGTGGTGTGACCATCCCCCACCGGGAGTAATTTCTCACTTTGCCTTTTTTTGTGTTTCTCTTTTTCTCTTTTGCTGGGTGAACACACACTTCTTACAGCAAAAATCTTAAAAAAAAAAAATCTAGGGAATATACAAATGACAATTTGTACTTTTCATTATGAGACATCCATAGCAGTCTAAAAAATATACTAATTGAGAACACCTACATTAAAGCTTATATTAAATATTAATAAAGTTCTATATTAGTGCATTTTATAAAAAATACTCTTGGTAGATATTTCTGCTGGTTTCCCACACACCATTGGATTATCCTAAAAGTAGTGCTCCTTTTTCTAAGGTCAAAGTTGGAGGACACCGTAATTTGGAGAAAATTCACCATGAAGAGCTCCTGATAAACACCTCAGGTATGGCATTTTTGTACCAAATGGACACTCTTTGGTGGAGCATAATAAATAACAATCTTGGAGCAGAATCTTCAGAATATTTTCTTCAGGTTAACTGCTGGATTCTGTAGAGGTAAACAGAGTTACCTAATAAGTACCTACTTGTGAAATACAATACTCTTTAGTAAACCCACATTACATTAAAGTTTCCTCTTTTTAAAAAATAGCTCATCCTACATTTTTTTCTTTCTTCTTTTTTCTATTTTTTCTTTTTTTTTTAGATATTTTTTGTAAAATATTACATGGCCAGGCCGACTCCTTGGCACAGTGGTAATGTACTGCTCAAGAAAAGCTGGATATTACATGGCAGCCAACATTAGAATCCCCATCTTGCTCAGCCTGAAACATGCCAGGCATATACATGAGTGTCCAAAAGTCATTGCATTAGAGCACTGAGAAAAGGGGATCATAGTTGACTCTGTGGAAGATGTTCATTTATCTCTCTCTCTTACACTCTCTCTCTCTCTCTCACGTGGATGTGTAAACTTCATCATGAGTAAATATATATATATATATACACACACATATCACATGAACACTTATTTCTCATATAAACACTATTTTAGAAATAGATTGCTTATTATCTAAGTAAGCTAATGGTAGAAACTCACTTTTTAAATGGAACTATGATACTGAAAACAGTTTGTTATGCTAGGTGAACCTTAGGGAAAG
>NW_006160179.1:1749735-1767868 GCF_000334495.1 Tupaia belangeri chinensis
TCAGTATCAGTAGGGTAAGCCATTATCTCACCACTGTACTCCATGTGTATAAAAATTCTCTTATTAGGGGTTCATAAAGTCATAAAATTCTTAGCATGTTTTAAAAGAAACTAAGCATAAAATTATGGTTTATAAAAGAATCTGTTTTTCTGCCCTATCCATGTGTCTTTCACAAAAAAATAAATCTAGAAATGTTACAAGCTGAAATAAAAATAATAATGTATAATTATATCTTTGGAAAGAGAAATTACTTTCTATCTAGAAAGTCCAATGTTAAAGTTTAATATGAATCATTTTAAATTGCATTTTTCTATATTGGTATGTGTTAAGGTTATCATCATTTCCATGGCTATAGATTTCATTTTTTAATGGGTTAACTAACATTTTTTTTTCTTTTTTTGGACAATGATAGTTAAAAGTAAAATCCTGGAATCAGATTTAATTTTTAAAAAATATTAACTTTCAGTATTCGATGTGAAGGGTTAGTTGTTTCATAAAACAGATTAAGAGTGAGATTGAGGCTTGTTCTGCCGCTGTCTGCAGGCAAGCCTGCACATCTGGGAAAAATTGGAAGAATAGAGGTAAAAATCATGCTTACGTAAAACACTTCCTATCAAATAAAGTATAAGTTTGTGATCACACCATACTAATAATTATTGCCCTTTCATTTTGCCTCTAAATTCTCTCAATCAATTCTATTTTCGCTGTACTTTAAATGAACACTTTGCCCTTGGTATTAATTACCAAAAGATTGTGAAAATACCAAGCACTGAAATGACCATTTTCTTAAAACTTCCACAACTAATAGAACCCAAAATAGAATCAGCAGAGAAATGACTAGGGACTAGAAAAGCATGTTTTTATGGAATTATCTCAACAGATTGTCTTAGGAATGAAATTTATATCTCTAAAATATTTGTAGGAAGTTAAGAACCATAAAATTTCAAATCAATGATGTTTTTTTTCATCCCAACACATTTCTTTCTTTTTTTAAAAAATTTTTTATTATCATCATAATCTTCTTTATATTACATTGGATTACATATAACTTAACAGTGTATTACATTGCTTTTTCAAAAGGGAATGCCATGCAAGTCAGTCAGTACAAAGACATTAATCTCCCTGCTTCAACATTCAATATCTTTTCTATGTTTTCCCCAATCATTATTATTATGCAGGATGTTAGTGAGAAACAGATATGGCTTATTAACTGTTGATGATGACATGTATAGTATTCTCAACTGGATTGTTCTGAGAAGTATTTCATGATGGGCAAAGTATTTTTACAAGCAAAATAAGAAATAGCAATTGACTGTTTTAAAAAACCAATGATTTTTGTATCATCATGGATCAAGTCAATAGTAGACACATCATTTTACTAACTCATCATTAATCTATATGCTAAAGTAATTGGTATTTAATCTTTATGAAATGAGATATTTTAACTTTCACTAGATTGATTTATTAAATTTCTTTGAGAATGGTAATATATAGAATATTTTAGAAGAAAAGCACATCTAAAAATATAGTTTTGGGTAAAAAAACTGAACAAAACTATGAATTCCAGTTCATAACAAACAATAAAATTGATAAAATTAATTTTGAAATGACTGTTTCTTATTGGTTTTTATATAGGCAATTAAATGAAGAGAAATGTTATCTTCACTGCCATAAGAAATTATAAAAAACAAAAAAGAGAAAGGAAAAAAAAGAAAGAGAAGAAGAAAGAAAAGAGGAAGGAAGGAAGGACAGAAAAAAAGAGAAAAAAGAAAGGAGAAAGAGAAAAGAAAGAGAAGAAAGAGAAAGAAGAAAGAAAGAAAGAGAGAAAGGAAGAAAGCAGAGAAAAAGAAAAAGAAAGAGAAAAAGAAAGAAAAAGAAAGAAAGAAAGAAAGAAAGAAAGAAAGAAAGAAAGAAAGAAAGAAAGAAAGAAAGAAAAAAGAATGCGAATGAGAGGAAAGAAGGAAGGAAGGGAGAAGAAAGAAAGAAAGAAAGAAAGAAAGAAAGAAAGAAAGAAAGAAAGAAAGAAAGAAAGAAAGAAAGAAAGAAAGAAAGAAAGAGAAAGAAAGAATTTTGTCCATAATTTCAAATGTGATTTGTTTCTATAGCACCAACCAGTCACACATTCACAATGTTTGTGTATGTTGTACTGAGGTAGAACATGGACTAAGAGAAAATGTAGATGAAAAGAAAAACTGTAAGTCATGGAAATACAATACTTTTCCAAGGATTAAATAAACCGCAGAAAATTAGGATAGACAGTCACATCCATGCTGTTACGATTTTGAATCTCCTCTGGATTATATGCAATACTTGCCTGTCATGTTTACTTGGTTTTGACCTCAAAGACAGAATACCCACATTTATTGGGAAGGCACCATTGAAAGTAAACTAATTTCTAGTTAAAAAATATGTCAGATAGATGCAATGTTAGTTACATATCCATTGCTCCCCATCCCCCTATGCTCTACAGATTTCATTTAGGAATTTCATTTTAGTTTAGTTTTTGTTTTCTCTTTTTTTTTCCCACCCCTGCAAGATAACTAACCATTTCTTAGAGTTTTTTTTTCTTATCTTTTTTCCCAACTATTAAAGATAATTATCCTAAGTAAATATAATAATTCTTAAAGCACTGAAAATTCTAAAATGGTGAGCTTGTTTTTTTTTTTTTGTTTGTTTGTTTGTTTTTGCCGTTGCTCTGTTTTGTTAGAAGGTAAAAAAAGGACCTCATCAGAGAGAGAAAGAGGAAAAGAGAGAGAGAGAGAGAGAGAGATTCCCTTCATAGGACCTGGTCATGCTACAATATTTTCTTGACAGGATCTTGGGCAATAGGCATATACCTGGTGTGTTTTTCAAGTCTCAAGGACTGGGAATTTTTTTCTCAGTTCTAAGGCATTTATTTTGAATCATTTTTTATGACTCTTTTCAAAAAAACATTTCATGGACTTCAAATCCTTAGACAAATTAATTCACTTTCAATGATGGCATCTTTTGGCTTCTCCTTCAGATGTAAAGACAATCCAACAAAGTTATCAAGAATTCATCAAGGTGTGAAGTATATTCATGTTGGGCAATATATTTTACAAGCTAGAGTGATGTACAGTTATTGAATGAATAAAATAAGTTAAAATAATAAAAAAGAAAAAACCGAATCTCTTGAACATTTTTGGCTTGTAAATAATATAGGATTAATGTGGATGAGATCCATCTTTTAGGCATATTAACTGCAGGCCTTAGATATAACTATTCCTTTTTCTTCTTCTTTGCTGTTTTAGCAAATTTCTGGCAACAAAACAAATAATATTTTGTGATGATAAATATTGCAGGCCTGGAGGAATCCAAAGAGTGGGACTAGAACCAAGTGAGGTCATGGACTGCAACCCTAAGGTATTTGACTCCTTTCTGGAGCATGACAAATTCAATCTAGAAGACTGCTCCATCCAGGGGCTTAATTGGTACATCATGGTAAATTCTTGATAAGGGCTGGAATTTGCAGCACAATTGGTCCTATGAAATCCAGCTTCCTTTGCATAGCACTCAACTGCTGAGTTACAGGACTGACCCTTTTCTATTCTTTTCTCTTTTCTTTTCTTTTTCCTTTTCCTTTTCTTTTTCTTTTCTTTTCTTTTCTTCTTTCTTTTCTTTTCTTTCTTTTTTATTTTCTTTCTTTTCTTTATTTTTCTTTTCTTTTTTCAAGTAAGTTACTATTTCTTAAGAGAGAGAGACCGACAGACAGATGGGCAGTCCCAATAGCATCTTTTTTTAAAAGAATTATTTAATTAATTTATTTATTTATTATTTTTTCACGTGAGTTTTGCCAGAGAAAGAGAGAGAGGGAGAGAGTGAGAAAGCAAGCTGACAGGTCCAGGACTCAAACCATGATCGGTCATGTGGGAATTCCAGCACATTAACCACTATGTCACCTGCTGGCTCCTACCAATAACACCTTCACATCATGTTCCATTCCCAGTCTTAGCTGACTCAAATCACCGGTATGTGGACTCAGCATGCTCAGAGAGGTGCTAGGACCAGGAACTAGAACACTTTCTGTGTAGGTGCAGTTGCATTACCACTGAATCACTTCCTAGTTTTTGTTTTGTTTTGTTTTGTTGTTTTAAAAATCTGAGATCCATGTGTGATATGGAATTGCTTTTACTTTGAATATGTACTTGTGCTTTATATTTGAGATATCTAAATATCTACTTATGTTAAATATTATGAAATATTGATGAAGTTTTTCAGAATTTTGTTCACTGAACTTTTTGCTATACATTCCATCTGGGTAGGGGTGTACTTAGTAACATCCTAAACTACCATACAGTCTCTGCCAGCAGCCGTTTTTGATGGTTAAGACATAATTTTTACTTTCTATTTTAACTTTTCAATTTTTATACTACAAATTCTGGTTTTTAATTTCAATTTACTATTATTTTATGGGCATTTCTAACCTTATCTAGCTTCGAAAACTACGAAAAGAGCATGTCTAAAGGAACTTGAGTAAAACACTCGAGTTGTGAAAAAAATCCTCTTTCTATAACTCTGCACTATAACTCATGCAGAGTTTATAGTGCATGGTGAGATAATCATGTTTTAGGTTAACTCTCTACCACAATTATTTTTATTTTTTTCTTAAAAATTAAATCACAGTGTCAGCATAATAATGAGCTGGCCTTACAACTTGACATAATCATGGATTATTCTTTTATTAGGTTTTTGTAAAAATATTAATGTAACCTATTACCTTTTGTTCAGTTAGCTTTACTCATTTAAATAATGGTTAATTATACATGTATTGTTTTTCCTGCTGTACATCATTTTATTTCTCTTAGAGAAGCTACCACATTCTCCTCTCCCAATTAGTTTTCTTAAGGTATAATTGACAAAAGTGATATATAATTATGCTATACGATATGATGTTTCCACATGTGTATACGCTGTGAAATGATTAAGTAAAGCAGATTACTATACCCTTACCTTACATGTTTATTATTTTGTGTGCATAGTGAGAACATTTAAAATATAAGTTTCTAAGAATTTTCAAATATGACTTCAATGGTATATTTCATAAAGTTCAAGGAAGGAGAGAGGAGGCATGGTCATTAAGATGACTGGATCCCACAATGCAGTCTATGTGGTTTGAATCTCAGCCTTAGAGACTTGGAAAACAGGCCAGGCACATGTGTGTGCATGCCTCAACTTCCAAGGGGAGCATGGAGGAGATGGAATTTCAGTATGACCACCCACCTGGGTGAGACTTTCTCATTTCTCCCCTCTTCCTCCGTCTCTGGTGAGCCCGTGCATCCCCTAATTGCTGGTTCCCTATATCAAGGATATTGAACAAAATTTTATTGTAGTTTCTTCTTCTTGCTTTGGTACCAAGAGAATGTTGACATCATAAAATGAGTCTGGATAAATGACTATCTCTTCAAGTTTTTGGAAAACTTTTAGATAGAATGACATAATTCTATTAATATCTACCTTTTTATGATGAGAAAAGGAAATACTTTAAATAATATAAGCCAAATAATAAGGGTTATTTTAAAAATGGTTAAAATCATTTATTTATAAAGCTTAAATAAATACATAAGACTTTTATTTAAATTTCTTAATGGGACCAGTAGGTCGTGAGGTGATTAAGACACTGGACACTCCTACATGGCCGACCAGGGTTCAAGTCCTGAATCTGGTGGCTTGCTTTCTCACCTCCTCTCCCTCTCACTGTCTCCCTCTGTCTCTCTCTGGTCAAACTAAAAATAAGTGAATGAATAAATAAAATAAAATAAATAATTATTAAAAACATTCTTAATGTTTGTAAATATTTTATATAAAAATGTAAAGCAGAATACATGAATTATAAATTTGACCTCATTGAAAAAGTTTAACAAAGGAATACTTCATTTAATTTTACTTAGTATTATTATTACTATTTTTGTACCAGAGAAAACCAGAGAGAGAGAGGAAGAGTGAAAAAGCACACTGCCAGTTTTGGGGCTCAAATCATGGTCAGCCATGTGGGAATCCAGCGTCCTAACCATCACACCACTTGCTGGCCTCACAGGAAATTCTTTAAACACATGCACAGTGTATGCCTAAGCTGTCATCATTTCTGGACATCCTGTAGGATTTACTACTAGACTTTATTACACCTGTTTTCACAGAAATGTAGAAGACAAAACTAATATGGAAACTAAATTCAATGAGCCATTAAATAAGTGACAATAATCGTGGTAGTTTCTCTGAATATTAATTAGGATAGATATACATATTGGAATTGTCACTTATATTGCCCCCAAGGGGATATTTTTATAAAATTTAAGTTACAATCAGGAAAGGCAATTTATTTTTGCGAATTAATAATTGCATCCTGTAATTAAACAGTAAATAAATTTGGGGCTAACATTTAATATTTCTCTTGATTATTTGCCTTACATATGGAGAGATATCTCCCTATTGCTGGGTTCCTTATTTACAATAAATCATATATCAGGTTTTAAGTAAAATTTTTGAAAACTTTGAAATGCTTCAAGTAGTCAATATCATTATAATTTAAAAATATTAGCTAATATTGAGCCTGCTCTGTGGCCTGGTGTTTAAAGCAACCAGGTCTCATATGACTAACCCCACAGTTAGAGTCCTATACCTAGCAGTGTGAGAAGCACATTGGGCATATGTGTGTATGTGCATGCCCAGAATCCTGAGGGGACTGAGAGACAGAGGAGGAGATGAGATTGTAGTGTTCCCCATGGAGAGTGCTTTCTCCTCTCCTTCACTCTCTCTTGATCACACATGTCCTGTAGGAAAACATAACAAAACAAAACAAAAACAAACAAACAAATAAAAAATGAAACAAAAGAAAAAAACAGACTATTTTAAATATCTCTCAAATATGTTTCATAACTAAACAACTATGAAGCTGGTGTTCAGAAAATGGCAATTCAAATTGGGTAGACTACATATATGTAACTAGTGACGAGACTAATATGCAGAAAGTTTAGAAGACAACTATGGTCTAACATTGAGTAAGCACAAGATCCTTAAGGAATCATACATTCATCTGTACTCTTAACCTTTGTGCTCACCAACTTACAGGGAGACGTACTATGTGGTGTGATATGAGCCCATTTAGGCTTTTCTATCATTTATATGGTTTCAAAGAAGATTATATTGGGAGACATGAATTCTGTTAATGATTAACCTTTTACTTCCACAAATATTTATGAATTTTTTAAGCGAGATTTTCTCTATAGGGTACATACACTTGTCAGACAGAGAGGGGCAAAAAGCGAGAAATCACCACCACCACCCCCCACCAGGGTGCTGAAGTCCCTTTTGCTCCATTCACTTCTCAGGATTTGGGGCACATATACACATATACCCGGCATGAGTTTTTATTTATTTATTTATTTTTATATATATTTTTAGAGGTTTTTGCTATAGGGTGCATGCGCTCACCAGACAGAGAGAGACAGAGAGATAGAAAGTGAGAAATCACCCCTCAGAGGGGATGGCCACGCCACAATCCCTTCTCCTCCATTCTCCTCTTGGGATCTCGGGCACACCTGCACACATGCCCAGCGTGAATTTTAAGCAACTGGGTTCAGGACGCAAACCGTGGTCGACTACGTGGGAGTCCAGCGACATAGCCATTACGCTAACCCTGGTCTCGCCCGGCATGAGTTTTAAGCCACTGGATCCTGGTGGACTCAAATCGCGGTCTACTACTTGGAATTCCAGCAACATAACCATTCACCATCTGCTGGTGTACACCATTACACCTCAATTTCTTTATTATTTCACTGTTTCCTATTTTTTTCTTAATTTTTAATTCTTTTTAATAATAAACAAATGAATTCTAAGGTAGTATCAGAATGTTTTCTGTTCTTTGTGAATAATTAGACAATTGGGAGAATGGTGCCATCATTCTTAATTATGGTTTAATAGGATAGAATATTTCGGTGATATGCAATGATGATAAATTTCAATCCAAAGTGTAGGATTAGATAGTGAAACTCCTGACTGGTAATTTTTGGTTTCTTTTAAATATAAATATGCAAATTTTATGGATCTAGCTATATCATTCTTTTTCATTTGAACACCTTGTACATTTTTACGGGATTAATGTCATGGCTAAATGTGTTTTATGACTAAGGAGAGGTATTTCAGAAACTTAAAAGAATAATAACTTATCCCAAGATGATATATAAGAGGTTTCTATGGTCTGAAAGTTCTGTGTTGGTTACATGAACTTTCTCCTATGTTTAATGGGTTGCTTTGGAATGGAAGCTACTTCCATGTCTCCATTTGTAGGGAACATTGTGTATAGAGTAGGTTGACAGTTTGCTTTCTTTATCTGATACAGAAAGGTCCCAGGTGAAAATACATAGTGTAGATATTCATAGACCTCCCATTAACAACCACAGGTACAAAAGTCAATATGGATTCAACTATAGGAAAATGATTTTTTTCTTTGCTCCCTAGCAGACCTTTTAATTGAATACATGAGACTTAAACAGAGCTCGCCATCTGGGGCTTGTTACAAGTGAACTTGAATTTTCCTTGTGCGCTGACAATTATCCAGCTTGAGTTGTAACTAATATACTTCACTACTTCTCCTTTTTCATTTGTGGACTTTGATCAGTGGTGGTACGCTAGCTGCCTTATTATTAGAAAATAATGCAGTGTTGTTTCCAGTAGCAAACACAATTTGTCAATTACATTTGTTACTGTTTTTTTATGGAAAATAACTTCTGGTTACCGTGGATTGATGTAAAAACCACACACCATGTCCAAGTAGCTTGGGAAATAAAATATGTCAGTACACTATGTTCAAAGACTGTTTAAAAAATAATAAATAAGCTGAATTATTCTGCAGTTTCAGGATATATGGGCAAGGGTTGGGGAAGCATAATGTATTACTTTGCATCATTCACATAGATACTATTAATTAAGAATTATATAATCAAACTTAAAAAAATAGATATTCCTCTGGTAGTAATCTGGCATATAGTTAATTTACAAAGATAAATCATAGTTTAGATACCTACTTTTCCAAACATAGATACCAGAGACAGTGAGGATGGAGAGTGGGAGATGGAAGAGGGTAAGAGATAGGGAATCAAGGATGGGGGGAAAAAAAGCAAAACATACAGAAAACAAGAAATGGAAGATTATTTGCTGACAATAACATGTTTGTTGATGTGCTTGATTGAGACAATATACAATGTACTCTGGATGGAAAAAAAATAAATTAATTTTTAAAAAAAGATACCTGCTTTTCTTATTGTAGAACTCCTGAATCTAATGGACAAAATATTAAAACTCTAGAAAAAATAAATATTTTCCTTTGACTTTAAGTCATAAATATCAAGGTTGAATAATTTCTATATTGAAATGACTTAGAAATATGAGTTTTTAGAAAATAAAACTATTTTTTTATATTTATTTATTTAATTTGACCAGAGAGGAATAGAGCAAGAGAGAGAAAAGGAAAGTGAGAAAGCAAGGTGCCAAGTCTGGGACTTGAACTGCAGTCGGCCATGTGGGAGTCCAGCAGCTTTAACCATGACACCACCTACTGGCCCCAATTTTTAAAATAACACTGTACAGAATGACTGGAAAAATATAAATTAACTAGTTAATATAAACATAAAAAGAACAGATAAATTGTGATTGCTTTCTGGCATACGTTTCTTGAGAAGCAGTACATTTCTCTCAGATTTTAATGTATCTTCCATGTTGTAGTGGGAAGCCAATAGCACATGCAGCTGAAGTTTTGAGGACAGTGAAATCTCATCTGAATCTGTGCTTCACAATATGATCATAATTCCTAACTCGATCTTTTGAAGTTCCAATCTTTAAAATAAGACTAGTTTCATTTTTTCAAGACAAGATGAAAATATTCATAATGACTTACACATTTATATGATTATTTATTGAAAGTTAGGTTTGAAAAATGCTGTACTAAGTCAATGAAATTCCTTTCTTTAGGAATGGACTTTACTATTACTCAATCGATTTAGTGTGTTTTTTTGGTAATTCCTTAAGAAACTGTCCTAGGGAGCCAGCAGATGGCATTAAGGCACTGGGTTCACACAAAGCCAACCTTAGTTCTAGTCCTGGACCTAGCAGCTAGCTTTCTCACTTCCTCTCTCTCTCTATCTCATGAGCACATGTGACCTTAACAAATTTAATAAAAATTAACAGTGATACATATAACTTAATAAATAATTTCTTTAAAAGAAAAAAAGAGATAGATTTAGCACATTCTGTTTCTAGTAACAGAAAATACCTGAAAATACCTGAAACTGGATAATTTTTTAAATAAAGTACTTGAGTCCAGTAGGTGGTGTAGTGGCTAAGGCACTGAACTCCCTCATGATTATGATTTCAGTCCTGGGCCTGACAGCTTGAAATTAATGGCTGGTATGTGTGTGTATATGCCCCAAAGCCCAGGAGAATGGAGAAAGGATTGTGATGTGGCCATTCCCCGTGTGTGTGTGTGTGTGTGTGTGTGGGAGTGATTTTTCACTTTCACTCTCTGTCTCTTTCTGTTTCTCTGGCAAGCACACGCACCCTATAGCAAAAATATCTCTCAAAAAAAAAATAAAGAAAGGTCACTAGGTTTCATATCTCAAGAGTAAGACAAGAGCAGAGTGACTGTGTCCACAAGTCTCCATATTTCATCCTCTATTTTATAAATCAACTCAGTCGGGGAGGCCTCATTCTGAGGACCTCATTCCTAATCTCTTCGCAAAGGCCCCACCTTTTGCCATCCTATTGAGAATAAATTTTCACCATCTTTAATCTCATTACAATGGCATAATACATGAACTTCTGGGAGATATACACAAACTATTGTAGAAACTGAAACTTAATAATCTTTAAGAATCAAATCAAATTTTAATATAAGGTGAATGTGTATATATATATATATATATATATTTAATATTTTTGTTAAGTCAATGGAATTTAGGTAGCACACAACCAAATATGTTAGGATTGGAAATTAGTAATTTGTTATTTAAATAAAAAAATCATTGACAAATATAATTGGGATATATTGCATATTTTAATGCCTGCACTACATATGAATAATTGACTTAAAAATGAGAGAAGCTCCAGGGCATAGGCAGGTACCAAAATCTAAGAAAATATCTCGGTACTTTGTTTGGCCAGAAATGTCTCAGTGTATCAGTAAATAGACCAATTTGATTACACTCAATATGTAAAATAGATAAAGCTATAACGCAAAATGTAGGTAAAACCTTTGACATTTAGTTACCACATATTATTACCTTAAGAGTGGTATTATCGGGAACCAGCAGTTAGCGTAATGGCTGTCGCTGGACTCACACGTAGTCGACCGCGGTTCGCGTCCCAGACCCGGTGGCTTAAAACACACTGGGCACGTGTGCATGTGTGCCCAAGATCCCGAGAGGAGAATGGAGGAGAAGGAATTGCAGCGTGACCATCCCCTCGGCAGGTGATTTCTCGCTTTCTGTCTCTATGTTTCTCTCTGTCTGGCGAGTGCACGCACCCTATAGCCAAAACCTCTCCAAAAAAAAAAAAAAAAAAGGGGGGTATTATCTAAACCCTAAAAGTTCTTTATTCATCTGGTATTTCTGGCAGAAATGCAAATGATACCGTCTATGTCTTTGTTCAATATTATTATACTACTATCACTTGGAAAATAATTTTTCTGTTTCCTCCTTGAATTGACACTGGACATTTTTTTCCAGTGCTGATGAAATTTTAATATGTTCCTATAGGTTTTACATCTACTGAGCCATTTTAAGTTTATTTGCATTTTTGTTAACTCTCATATTACGAGCATCAAGGAAAAAACATTTTGGCACTTTAGTGGAAACTCTTTGACACATAGGTAACAATAGGTTAGCTCAATTACCATATCATTGTCACTGTGTAAATTGCGTATCTCATCAAATTATTAAGCATACACCTAATTTGTATATCTATTTGTAATGAACAAGTAGAGGTTTCTTTTTCTCTGATACTGTTCTTCATTGTTTATACATTTAACCTTATAATCACTAAATCCTTTGAGTTGTTAATCTTTTTGTCACTCATATATCATGTAATTATAATGACAATCTTCTAATGCAGATATTACTCTGTTTATTTTGCTCCTACAGAAACTGAGATCCAGTGAAGTTCAGGCAGTGGACAGAGCTAGAAAGGGGTGGGGATTGGACTGAGGCTTAGGTATTCTGGCTTCTATTTAAGTTCTCTCCTTATAATAGCACACTATTCAGAGCTGTATGGTTTCTTCCCCTCCTTAGCAACAGAACCAGTGCCCTTTTGAACTCTCACCTGCTTTGACTAAGGAAATATTTCTCTCCACAACTCTTTATTGTCATCCTTGCATACTTATTTGCGACAGGTATTATCCACTTTATGAAGCAGGTCAACATCTTTCTATTTATAAAATCTCTAGAGACTTGTTAATGCTTACCTCACATCCATTTATTTTATATTCCAACCATCTCATTCAGAATCTAGTAGCACTTATGCTCTCACTAGTGTCAAAAGCCTTCTAGCCTGTGGCATTCACTGTAAAAAAATACTCTTCTACCTCTGTAACTTATCAATGATCTAATTCGTTGTGCATCTCTGCAATGACTTTTACTTCTTTGTTGGTGTGTACACACACACGCACACATGTAAAATTAAGTTAGATGTGGAATTTGTAACTATGTATGTAAGTTATTATATCTGCACTTTATGGAGGAGTCTATTTAGTGTCATAAAAATATAATTTACTACATTCAACTTATGGTGTAAAAAGCTGCAATAAAACAACATGAGCTGCAAAATATACAATTCCCCTGTTCTTGATTTTACATTTTAAAACAGAACAAGTTGTTAGGTGGATCCCTTTTCTATTTTGTAGATAGCACTCTCATGCTCGCATGATTACATCTATTTATTGCTCTGCGTTTTCTACCTAATGGGACCTTACACAGTTTAATGAATCCTGTATGAAAAGACAGAATCTGTTATCTGGTGTTGACTAATCTGAAGTCTTCATGAAATTGTATCTACTGGAAAAGAACAGGTAAGACAGGTTGTCTGAAATTATACCTGAAACATGCAAATGATGGTTTCTTTGTATGATAAGGAGAGCAGTATCACTCCGGACCAACGACACCGAGTCCATGAAGCTGTAAAGCAATGAATCCAATATCTTGCTACCAAAATAAGATCTATGCAGGAAAATTAATAAGTAAATGCCTTCCTTTCATCATGATGGCATTTGGGAGTTTTAGAGCTCTGTAGCCCATTAGTCAGTTTAGTTAATGACTCTGCTTATCCTCTTAATCATGTACAACACATTGACTGAGCTTCATTTAGTTCGAAGTGCCTTTCAGAATCCTGAATTAAATGTGAGTTGTAGAAAATCATACCTTTTTAGAGTATAGAACGTATTCAGTTCACATCGCTCATATTTTAGGAAAATCTGAAGTGCTTCTAAGTAAAGGAAAAGAAAATCAAGATAAGGGTCAAAGAAAGGATGGTTTCCATGGTTGATTATTTTCATACATTAAATCCACAGAAATTTTCAAAAAATAAAGAAAGCAAGCACACTACATACAATTTTAATAGAGTCTTTTTTCTAATATAGTATTTACATTAATACATATCCAATTTAGAGAACTACTTAAAACTTTATTAAGTTAGAATACTGAGTGAAAAGTTGTAATCTACATAGTACTCAAATTATTGTTTTCTCCCACTGAGGTGCAGTAGATTGATTATGTGTAAGACTGGAAAATTTCAAGCCATGCAGTCAATTGAAACCCAATAAAATGAAAAAAGACCTTACTTATTCATGCCAAAATTCATGTGAAAAGAGTAATGATTTCAATTTTTTTTTCCTTTAGTGAAAATATAAATGTCGATCAAAAGTTTTGAATATGTGAATATAGAGCTTTAAAAAAATCAGGTTCAATTATATGGAATTGATTAATTGTTAGCTACTAAACTAATAAAATTTTATTGACTCAAAATTCAGGTACTGGGACCAGCAGATGGCATAATGGTTATGTTGCTGGACTCCCAACATGGTTGACTGCTGTTTGAAAACTGGACCCGGCAGCTTAAAGCTCATGCAAGATGTGTGCACATGGGTGCCTGAAATGCCTAAAAGCAAGCGGAGGAGATGGGATTATGGCATAGTCATCCCCCTTAGAGGGTAATTTCTCACTTTCTGTCTCTTGTTTCTGTCCATTTTTCAAGCAAGTGCACGGTGCATGGACCCTATGGCAAATAAAAATTGCTCTTAAAAAAAAAAAAAAAAAAAAAAAAAACCTGCAAAATTCTGAGGGGATAATGGAGGAGAAGGAATTGAAGCATAGTTACCCCCACTGGGGGGGGTGATTTCTCACTCTTTCTTTCTGGCAAGCACTCATTTCCAACAGCAAAAAAAAATTCTCTTAAAAAAGAAAATATTCAGGTACTTTTTTTGTTTGTTTTTCATTCTCCTTCATTTCTTCTCTTTTTTCTTCCATCTGTCATTCTTTTCTTTCTACCTATTAAAATCTCAGCTCTAAAATATTTATTATTTATTTTCTCTGAAATGTGTATTACTGTAGATGTTCATTTCTATTCATATAAATATTAGTAGGGGGCCAGACTAGTTAAGTGCTTTGCATAGAGAGACAACTCCCACATGACTGATCGTGGTTGCACTTCTGCTCCCCGGGGGTTTGAAACCATGGCAGTCACATGTATATGAATGCTCCGAATCCTGATGGGATGAAGAAATGGGGGTAAAAGTTTTGGGCTGTATCCATACCTCATTAGAGGATGCTTTATATTTCTCTCTGTTTCTCTTGTGAGTGCATATGCCCTCTAGTAATTAAAACATATATATATCATTAGATTATAAATATTATTATTTTCATATACATATATTTTAATCAGCATTATCATTCAGAGATGAGAACGGAGAAAAAGACATTGTGGTGGGACAACCCCCCTCTTGGGAGGTGATTTCTTACTTTCCTGCTGTCTCTCTGTTTCTCTCCAGTGAGCACATGCACCCTATGGCAAAAGTCTAAAAGTAAAATAAAATAAAATCTATGATACACAATGTATATGCAGGAAAAAATTTATTGTATGAAAATGCATCATTTGTTAAATGGTGAAATATTAATCTCCAGGAAAGAAAAAACAAATATTAGAGGAATTAAATATCAATATCAATGTTGGAGGACTATGTAGGTAAATTACATCTAAACATTTGTAAACAGTGACATTTTCAGGATCATGAACATGTGACATGTGAGTTCAAATTCGCTCCCACACAGAAGAGCCCAGATTTGGTTTGGTGCTCTGCTTCTGTTACCTTGTAATTCTTAATAGTTATTAAGCAAAGAACTCCAGAATTTCATTTTTATTCTCAGATTATGTGGCTAGTCCTGCTTGAAATTTTGAATTTATTTTATTTTATTTATTATTTTTTAGAGGGTTTTGCTACAGAGCAGGTGCTCTCGCCAGAAAGACAGAGAGAGACAGAAAGACAGAAATTGAGAAATCCTCCCCTCCCGCCCAGGGAGGATGGCTATACTACAATCCCTTCTCCTCCACACTCCTCTTGAGATCTTGGGCATGCACACACGTGTGCTTGGTGTGAGTTTAAGCCACTGGGTCTGGGACTCGAGCCACGGTCGACTACATGGGAGTCCAGCAACATAACCATTACATCAACTGCTGGTCACAGAAACTTGAATTTAAATAACTTAAATATTTAACTTTTGCATTATTTAGAGAAATTTAATAAAATAATTATTTTTATTTTGTATTTGTGCTATATTAGGTGTTACATTCTTTTCTCATGTCCAACTTTTTCTTTCATAATAAGCATTTGCAGGATTCTTTTTTTTTTTTTTTCCTGTAGGGTATTTGTGCTTGCCTGAGAAACAGAGAGAAAAACTGACAAAGGGAGAGTAAAGAATCATCCCTCAGGGGGAGGGCCACTCCATGATACCTTTTTCTCTATTTTTCCATCTCATTGGAATTTTAGGCATGCATATATACGTTCCTGGAATGTTTTGCAAGCCACCCATGTCAGGATTGGAAATTTGGTTTGCCTGTGTGCCCCAGCACCTTTAACCACTAGACTATGGGCTGGTGGTTAAATTATTTTTTAAAATGGTGTATTAATATATTTCTTTGCATACACAATTTTTTTTTCTTTTTTTAGTAAGAGAGATTTTTGCTCTAGGACTTGTGCGCTTGCTGGAGACAGAAAAATAAAGAGAGAAAAAGTGAAAAATCAGCCCCACAGGGAAGATGGTAATGGTGCAATCCCTTATCCTCCATTCTCCTCTTGCGATTTTGTGCACGCACACATGCACACACACACACACGTACAAGCACACACATTTAACATGATTTTTCAAGCCATCGATCTGGAATCAAAATACACAGATGGTCATGTGAAAACATGCTGTTAACCACCACCCCACCTCCTGGCCCATTAGGATTATATTTTATAGAACATATTGGTTACTTTTTTAAAGTGATAAAATTAGTATTTGCATTGGCCCAATAACAAAGCAGTTAAACCCTGTGCATAGGAAACCAGACTCTTCATAGCTGACTATAGTTCAAATCCTGGCCCAGGGTTTGTGGGCCAGGATTTGAACCAAAATGTAGCTCAAAATGTTGATGAGTTGGAGAAATGAAATAAAGAGAACTGTGGCATGGCCATACTCTATCGAGGTATACACCATCCAGCAATAAATAGTTTTCTTAAGATTTATTTTTATTTAACATTATTTGTTTATTTATTTATTTTATTTTTACCAGAGAGGGACAGAGTGAGAGAGAGAGTGAAAGAGAGAAAGAGAGAGAAACGGAAAGTGAAAAAGCAAGCCACCATGTCCAGGACTCGAACCATGTTTGCCCACGTGGGAGTTCAGTGTCCTTAGCCACAATGCCACCTGCTGACCTCTCCAGCAATACAATTTTTTTAAAAAATTACTTAAATCTTATATTTAGTCAGATATTTTTATGTCTATATCCAAATTTTAGTTAATAATAAAATTAATATTAGTTTTATTAAAAATATGAAAAGTCTAAGTGTTTTTTAACTAGGACTAAACTACTCAAAGTGAACTTGCTGAATATAAAATTTCCAATTGAAAATTTTCTTACAGAGAATTAGTGTCTGTTCATGGAGTAGATTCATTTTATTATACTTACTTAGTGATTTTTGTTTTATCGTGTCTAAATCATTTCCAGTCATCCACAAAACTATTGTAGTAGAACCTTATCATAATTCCTTACATTTTTAATAACTCTCTTGCTTAAAAATGTTTCTATTTTTGAAAACTGTGATATACAAAAATCTGAGCTACTTTAGTATCAGATGTTTCAGAAACCAAAGGAAAAAAAGGTATTATAGTTTCTCTGCTTTTGGAGCCTATAAAACTTAAAATATATCATTAGTGAGGATGGCAAGTGGTATGGTGGTTAAGGTACTGGGCTCCCACATGGTGAATCAAGGTTTGAGCCCCAGACCTGACAGCTTGCTTTCTGTTTTCCTCTCTGTCTGTCTCTGGTCAAACTAGAAAATAATTATCATAATACATAAAATTAAATAAATAATTATTTAAGAAGCATTAAAATAAAGCTGTTAGTTGTGACCAGTAGAGATTGCAAAATAGCAACCACACCAGAGGATTATCTTGAGAAAGACTTTGAAGGAAGAAAAAGAGACCAATCTTTGCTAGCAGATGGTATATCACAGAATAGTTGGTAGGCAGGGCTGAATTGAGAAAGTTTATGTATGACTAGTGTGCTGGGCATTTGCTTTTCAACAATTTGAGTAGTTGACATGTAAATATTTTCTCCAAGATATTTAAAACTATGCTGAGAATTCACAAACAATAGTATACATAATTAGAAGAAATATTTTGAACATTATGCTTAAAATTGGTTTATTTTGAAATTTTGAAAGTTGGTTTTTAACTGTCAAGAACCATGGAGTATGGACACAACTTCCACCAGAAACAACCAGTGTCGCCTACCGCCCGCCACCGCCCGACCCCCGCCACCGGCCCCCTGCCGCCCGCCACCGCCACCGCCTCCCCGCCGCCCCCCCGCCACC
>NW_006160179.1:1768367-1774074 GCF_000334495.1 Tupaia belangeri chinensis
TTTTTGATTTTTTTTTCTTTTTTTGTTGTTTTTCTCTGTCTCGTTTTCTTTTTTCTTGTCTCTTCACTCTCCAATATCCTTTCAGTGTGTTTTTAGACAGATCTAAGATCACTGTAGCTAAACATTCAAATACTAATAGGGTTGAAATATTCCCCACTATCTTCTGAATCTGCTGCACCAGCAAGCACAATAGAACAGCAAAGAGATTCTGGATCACCTCTGTCTGCTTGCTCCTTAACATTAAGGCTGAACCTCCAGAATTTGAAAGAAAACACAACATTCATCAGATGACAAGAAATCACCGCCGGATCACGAGAAACATGGGAAAACAAGAAAATACCTCTCCTCCTAGGGAAAAGAGTAACTCTTCATCCACAAGCAGTTCGGTGAAAATCATGGAAATGTCTGATAAGGAATTCAGATCATTCATAATGTCTAAGCTAACAGAGATGGAAGAGAAGAGAGATAATGAACTACTAAAGAGAAAGGAGAAAGAGATTGACGAGTTCCAAGAGATGAGGAAATTCCTGCAAGATCTAAAAGTGGAATTACACACTTTACAAAAGACTCAAACCGAACTGCTAGAGATGAAGTCTATAATACAAGAAGTCAAAATCTCCCTGGAAAGCATTAAAAGCAGACTAGATCATTCAGAAAATAGAATCTCAGATGTAGAGGAGAAAATGGCTGGCCTAGAAAAATCCACCATGAAGGCTGAGAAAATGGCACAAAAATTTGAGAATAATATGCGAGAAGTACTGGATACCATCAAACGTCCAAATATCCGGATAATTGGCATTCCAGAAGGTGAGGAAACCCATAAGGGCATTGATAATCTATTCCAGGAAATCCTGCAAGAAAACTTTCCAAACCTAGAGAGGCATTCAAAGATCCAGTCCCAGGAAATACAACGGACCCCAAATAGAATCAACCCTAGAAGATCTTCTCCAAGACACATTATAGCCAGGTTGACCAAAACTGCAGACAAAGACAAGATACTAAGATTAGCAAGAGAAAAACATCAAGTTACCTACAAAGGACATCCCATCAGGCTAACAGCAGATCTCTCATCAGAAACAATAAAAGCGAGGAGAGAATGGGAAAATATATTCCAAGTGTTAAGAGAGAAGCAGTTTCAGCCAAGAATACTGTATCCGGCAAGATTATCTTTCAGGTGGGAAGAAAAGACAAGAACATTCTCAGATAAACAAAACCTGAAAGAATTTACCAGCACCAGACCAGACCTCCAAGAAGTTCTCAAGGATGTGCTGTATCAGGAAAACTAAACGCAGATACATGGAAATAAGAGTCCAAAAACTGAGAAAGTAGCTAACTTAATCATAGGGACAAGTCTGGAGTTGAATACTATATCCCAGAATTTAATCAGGAAAATTGAACCAGAACAGAAGATAAAAGTATATGAGACTGATAGGTTCATGCACCTACCATTTGAACAGAATCCTAACCTGTTTCCGGGCTTTAAGCAAAGTTCCTTGGCGGTTCTTTGATTTAAGTTAAAACTGGTTTTCTTAGTAGCAATGAGGGAACTCACCTTTGAAAGTAGTCAGGTTATGTAGGAAATTGTGTGATCAATGCAATGTGGGTGGGAAGGGAATGGAGGACAATTTTGGACACCGGAGGTGGTGTGAGAGGAGGGTGGGAAGGGACAGAGGGTCAGAAAGAGGGGTGGAAATAATTCTAGCAACTAGAATTGGAAATTATTTTTTTTGTAATGTGCATGATTGAGTCACTATGCAGTGTGTACTTGATGGGAGATCGCATTTTGTGTGCTGTGATGATGCCTAGGGAAGGAATGTAAATTGAGTTATAAAAAAAAGTTTCAGGAAAACAAAATATATCTATTCAATGACTGCAGTAGGATATGTAGCCCCAGTTAGGTGCTACTTTATAGGATGCATAAAGTTAGACTTGTGCTCATGGAAATGTGTGTGTCACATGTGTTTGCTAGGGAACCATGGAGTATGAGCGAAAATTTTTTGATATGAAAAGTAAATGTTTGTGGAAAATGTAAAAAGAAAGAAAGAACAAACGGACGAACGAACGAACAAAAGAAAGAAAGAAAGAATAATACAGTGTCTTTGAAACAAAAAAAGAAAATTTTAATACATACAATTAAATAAATAATTATTTTAAAAAGCATTAAAATAAGGCTGCTAGCTGAAAACAATGTATATAATAACATCCTTAATTTAATTATCAAACATTGCATGTGTGCTTTGAGAAACCATATTTCTATGCCTTAAAGATGCACAGCAATTAAATTAAGTAAAAATTAATTAGAGAAAAATAAAATTAGAAAAAATAATGAAAGTATTCAGAATATTGCATATGAGACCAGCAGTTAGCGTAATGGATATGTTGCTGAACTTCCATGTAGCCAATCGCGGTTCAAGCCCTGGACCCGATGGCTAAATTCATGCCAAGTGCATGTGCATGTGTGCCCAAGATCTTAAGAGGAGAATGGAGGAAGAGGGATTGCAGCGTGGCCATCCCCCCAGGGGGTGATTTCTCATTTTCTATCTCTCTGTCTCTCTCTGTCTTTCTGGCGAGCACACATACCCTATAGCAAAATTCTCTCTCACACACACAAAAAAGAGTATTGCATATAACTTCATATAAAATAAAGGGTTGCATACAATAAAGCAACAAATAGAAAAATATCACCTTGAAATGAGATTTACATATGTTTTGGAAGAGGTAGTGAGGATGCCTCATCTTGGTTTGGTTTTCATTTTAGTGTAAGTTGCAGGAAAGAAGAAACTTTTTAAAAATGCTCTATATTGCAGGGTGTTTTTTTTTTTTTTTAAGTTTTTTTGCTATAGGATATGTGAGCTTGCCAGAAAGACAGAGAGAGAGAGAGACAGAGAGACAGAAAGTGAGAAATCACCCCCCGGGGGGATAGCCACACCACAATCCCTTCTCCTCCATTCTCTTCTCAGGATCTTGGGCATGCACACACTCGCACCCATAGTGAATTTAAGCCACCTGGAGTGAGTTTAACCTCCGTCGACTACTTGGGAGTCCAGCAACATAGCCATTACACCAAATGCTGGTCCCTATATTGCAGGTTTTTAACATAGAAATTTTTACTAGTCTGAGACTCAGGTAAGTATTCAGCTTTTGATCCTAAATATGTCCTTAGCTAGTTTTATGATTTCAAAGATTGCTAATTTCTTTAAGCATTGAGTTTTTCAGTTACAAAATGGAGTTTTTGAGTTGAACTTTTGTGTAGTAAATCTTAATATAAATGTCTAAATCTTTACCAACTGAGCAGAATGAATAAGAAGTTATTCTCAGTGACACAATTGAATCTGCTCTCATGAAAACTTTGTCTTCCTTGTTAAAATTTAATCTTTTGCTAATTCCTGAATTATGAAACTGTCTTTCTTATTAAATTTGCATAATGGAACTAATTCCTGAATTAGATTAAAATCTAAATATCATTGCTTTAAATCCTAAATTCTTTCATGCTAATGGTTGTCTTATAGTCATCTTTGTTTCATTAAAGCAAAGTTCATTGCCTTGTAATAGAAATTGTAATATAAGCACAGCTAAAAATATAGATCAAATATACTATAGAACAATCTGTTTTAATGATTTGGAACAAATTTACAATGTAGTAAGAATTCAAAAGAGGAAATGATCAAAGTAATCAAGCCTAGTAGAAATAATGTTGAACTGGATCCTGACAGATGGAAAAGTAATCACTCAAAAGTGGATTATTGAAGAGAATTCAGAATCCCGAGAAAGAAGTAGATTTAAGCCTTGATGTGATAAAAAAATAGGATGTTAGAAATTTATTAGATTATTGAGCAAAGACATTGTCTGACAACAATGTTTTAATACAAATAAACATTTTGGGGCCAGGAAATGTCATGATATGGGACTCCCACATGGTTGACCATGGTTTGAGTCCCAGACCAGACAGGCTTGAAAATCACACCTGGCACATGTGCATGGATGCTCAAAATCCTGAGAGGAGAATGGAGGATAAGAGATTGCTGTGTGACCTTCCCCCCAGGAGATGATTTCTTACTTTCCTTCTCTCTTTCTCTCTCCTGTGAGCACACAAACTCTACTGAAAAAAAAAAAATTGATAGATTGGCTCAATGATGTAAAGATAATTGCTCTCCTCAAGAAAAGCTGGATCTAACATGAAGGCACTTGTTTGAATCCTCAACCTGTTCAACCAGAAACAGGCTGGGCAGCTTTGAGTGTCCAAGATCCAAGGAACCGGAGGATTAGAGAAGGGGGACGATGGTATGACTGAACCCTCAAAGTGTGCTCATCACTCTTTCTCCCTCTTTCTGCCCTACTTTTCCCCTCACAGGTGAGAATATGTGCTCTATCATGAATAAAGAGAAAAAACATAGTCATTTGAGAGAATTTAGTATGGAGAAAGTGATTGGAGCTGGATAAAGGAGAATGTGGGTAAAGAAGCATATATAATACTCCAGATAGATTAAGTGGTCAGCTATGGATTCAGATGGTTGGCATAAATGGGAGAAATGTATAAAGACAAAAGCAAGTGAATTTCCAAGAGCAAAGATAGCAGTGCTCAGTAAATTTAGGTCATAAGGAAATAGCAAAATGTTTCACCAATGAGACTGAGAAGATGGCTGAGGCAATGAATCCACAAAGAAGCACATGCTTAGCTTCAACGCAGCTCCATAGATTCTGAAATTTTCCCAAACATAAGGAATTTTTAGCATCTCCTCAAATGCACTTAAGCGGGTTGAAACACTGCTCGTTGTTTTTATTCAGGGTTTTAAATATTATGGAGACCATCTTCAAATCATTCGTTTTAATATTAATTTCAGAAACTTCATTTTTAACCCGAAATTTCAGAACTTTTCAATTAAAATGAAAACTTCTATCCTAAAAGGGTGCATTACTTCAGTTTTAAAGTGTCCCAGAAAGTATATCATGCCTATTTTAAAATGAAATAGAAAGCAATAAAAATTTTGGCAATGTAACGTCAGGCTGGATTATAAAAGTAAAATAAAAGAAATCAATCAAGTAAAAAATAATTTATGGTTACATGATTATTGGTTTTTCACTCCAAATATTTCAGTTGTTAACTTTGAATCTAAAAAACTGTCTTCATTTATGTTTGATATTGATTGTTAAAAGAATATATTGAAACATATTACACATGTGTAAAGAAAAGTAAACTGTGTCTCGTTAAGTAAGATTAGTTTGTTTCAAGCAATTATGTGCTTATTAAAATATATTGTTCACAGAAAGACTGAAAAATACATTTATGAGGATTCTTGGCATGTATCAAAAAAATCACAATTTATTCAGCCCTTAGTGATATGTTTTGATGACTCTCTTTACATTTCAATCATAACAGTTTTCTAAAACACAACTGTAATTACTTACCAAAAAAAGCCTTAAAATATTCTTTGCATGTACTAAATCCTACAATTATGCTGATTTTAGGAAGGATTTTAAAAAGGAGAAATTTAAATAATATATTTAAATTGTACCCTTTATCAAGCTTGTTAAAAACCACAACATGCAAAATGAAAATAGGGCTTTTCAGAAATATTAGAGAATAGTATTGTTACAAGTAACTATTTTATTAAGGGTTGTGAGATATGCCTAGATGGTCAACAAAATGAGACTGTTATGCTACTGCAGCACTGGGATGCCTAGGAGAGTCATGACCATGTGGGACGCT
>NW_006160179.1:1774105-1775139 GCF_000334495.1 Tupaia belangeri chinensis
TCCCATTTTAAATAAAGCTCCATATGCCTTAAATTTAGGAACTCTCATCAAGAGTATACTGCCTGGCTTCAATTGTCATTATATGTCAGAGGGAGGGAAGGGATTTCTGAGGGAGCTAGAGCCCGAACTATTCTGAGCTTTATAGAGTAGAGTCAACATCTTTGAATCGCAATTTTAAGCAAATGGGTAGGCAGAGCAGACTGTGGAAAATTGGTATTATGCACTCCCTGTGGCTTGTACCACTTAGTTGCTGAGCCGCAGAATTTAACCTATGTAGAAGCTTCTGGGTGGTACTGAAGGCTGGGACTACACTAAGGGAAATAAAGCCGATGTTCATCCAAGCATACATTCAACTGCAACTTTCCAATCATTTGGATGAATGCAATGTACAATCTAAGGGAAAAGCTCAATAATTCTGGTCAGAAAACAGAGAAAACTTTGGAAGTTGAAGTACTTGTCCTCAGTTTAATTCTGCTTTCACTAAGTAATTCTTCAATGAGCTGATGTTAAAGAGATAAATGCCAACATGGAGATTTTGCTCTTAGTCAAAAAAAAAATCAATGTTTCCTTATGAAAGAACTGTATGCCTCATAGGAGATCAAAAGATGAAACTATTAGGTTGTCAGAAAAGTCATGATGCATTTTTGCATTGAAAAATATGTCATGATTTTCTTGCCAACCTAATATTTGTAAACTGCTGCCTCAGTTCAAGACTTCAACTCGGCAAGTACAGATTTCCTGACTGAAGAAATTATATTTATATATTAATAATAAATGGTACACACAAAGCCCTAGGCAAGAAAATGCAGTACTGGACATATTTCTAGTTCTGTGTTACTATTTTCTCATTCATTTAGTCATAACATTCAGTCTGTATTTTCTAAAATTTCTATACTCTCAAGTTACTTTCACTAACATTTTCAATCAAACAAGCACTTTTCTCTACATGAGAGATAATAAATTTAAAAAAGAAATCTTACTTTCCAGGGTTATTGACATTTTAAATCCAAATCATCAGAATTGTATTGGCTCAA
>NW_006160179.1:1775152-1804533 GCF_000334495.1 Tupaia belangeri chinensis
ATTTCAGAAACTTAAATATGCAATAATTTTATTATTATCCTTTGTGAAGAAGTTAGACTGAGTATTTGCTCCATTCTAATTGTGTGGTTCTACTAACTACTGGTAACATTTCTGATTCCTATTTCCTACACATTTTTTAAAATTGTCTTCAAGTAATTAATATTTTGTACTTAGCAAACAATTATAATAAAATAGCATATGGCACACCATGTCCTGGTGGTTAAGGCAGTCAGATTCCATATGGCCAACTGTGCCATTTGAGTCTCAGACCTGGAGGCTTGAGAAGCACAGTGGGCATTGCATGGATGCTCAGAATCCAGAAAGGAAGGAGAGATGGAGAAGAAGGGATTGAGGCATGACTATTCCCAGTGAGAGGTGCATTCAACATTCTCTTTCTGTCTCTGTGTCTTTCTCTGGTGAGTGTATGTACTCTCTAGCAAAAAAAAAAAAAAAAAAAAAGGAAAATAACATAAACGTTTGAAGTGGTCAAGATAACTTATAAAATGATGATAACAATAATTCAGGTGAACTTACTTTCTCTCCACATAAACTGTAGAGCCAGACCATGGCATGACAGTTAAGGCAACTGGATTCCATATGGCTCAACATATGGTTTGAGTCCTAGACCTGACAACTTGAGAAAAACATTGAGCACATGTGCATGCATACCTAAAATCCCAGAAAGAGAACGAGAAAAAGGAGAAGGGATTACAGCATGGCCATTTCTAAGAAAAGAGGTATTTTTTTTCACTTTGCCTGTTTTTCTCTTTTTCTCCCTCTCTCTCTCTGTCTCTCTCTAGAGTGTACATTCACTTTGCCAAACTAAAAAACAAACAAATTGCAAAAATAGTACTCAAAATCCAGTATCAGTTCAGTTCTCCAACTTACTAGGTAGATTTTGTTGTTGTTGTTGTTGTTTATAATTATTTTTCCTTTTATTATTTTTTTCATTTCATTTTCTTCCATACATTCAATCACATTATTATTTGTCTTACAAAATGGATATTTGAACAGGTGAACATTTCTCCCTAGTACTGTTGATCTAGATGTAAATGCCAGATATAGTGTGTGTGAAAGAGGAGGGTCTGAGGAAGGACATTTGGGGGAGGGACAGGAAGGCCAAGCATTAATGGCACAAAGAGGTGTGGTATTATCTGTTGAAGATATTTCGTAGTTGTATCAACACTAGGTAGCTTTTCATCTTCGTCCTTTTTTCTAATGGAGGAAGAATCTCAATCTTTAGTTGTCACAGATTTGTACATAGAAATACACACAATTACTGAAAGTATGGGATTACTGGTAAAGAGGGTGAAAGTAACATTGTCAGTTTATCCAACATATATGAAGCAATAGTTCCAGTATAATTTAAATGTTCTTTTTTATGCTTCTTTTTCTGTCAATCCATTCATCCTTTTTTAATCACTCAACTAACATTTTTGGGAACACTCTACTATATAAAACGTAAAACCACTATTTATATTACTACTATTAATGCTACCATTACGTTAACTATTATTATCCTTCAGTGTTCTATTGATATTATAAAATATATATTACATTAATATAGTAATATTAATATATTACTAACGATTGAAATTTTACAATGCTATCTCTCGGGTATTTTATTATCCCATCAAATTCTTTCTCAAAATTTTGCCAGAGGACATGTGCACTTGCCAGAGAACGACAGAAAGAAAGGGAGAAGGAAAACATTCCCCCCCATGGAGAATGGTCATGTCATAATTCCTCTCCTCCATTTTTTCATCCTGTCAGGACTTGGGCACACACACGCACACATAGTGTGTTTCCAGAACAACCAGGACTAAGACTCAAACCATGGGTTTGGCTATGTGAGATCCAGCCACCTTAATCCAAGCCATGGAGCAGACCTTTTATCTCATGCAATTCTAATAGCAGTGGTATAGAATATGGTTTATTAATATACTCATTTCACATATGAATAATTAAGTCTTTAAAAGTTAGTAATGTGCCCAAGGACACATATATTGAAAGTAGTAAAAATTAGTTGTGACTTTATACAGCTACATGATTCCTAAGCTAATAAGCTTCAATTCTGTATGGTTCTACATCCATAGATGAATTAATTACACATTGCTCTAAAAAAGATTCACTTTATTAGGGAGATATGTAGTTAAAAATAGTTATTTTAGGACACGCAGGTAGTGTAATAGTTACATTGCTGGACTCCCACGTAGTCGACAGCAGGTCGAGCCCTGGACCCAGCAGCTTAAAACTCACACTCGGCGTGTTTGCATATGTGCCCAAAATCCTGAGAGGAGAATGAAAGAAAGTGGAGTACACGTGTGGCATTCCATCCTGTAGGGAGATTTCTCACTTTCTTTCTCTCCTGTGATTGCACATGCCCTGTAACAACAACAACAAAAAAATCCTCTCAAAAAAATAGACATTCTAATATTTATATAATTATTATAGAATGAAGCTTAATAGTAATGAATAAGTAGCCAAAGTTAAAATGTTATTAAAGTGGATGGAAACAAAAACACAAGAAACTAGAGTAAACAGCAGGCATTGTTTTTCTGAAAATTTGACCTTTGGGCAATACCATGTCCAGAAAGTGACCAAGTGATAAAATATCACTGCTATCAGTGTTATTACAGCATAGTGGAAAAATCTTGTATAAAAATTTAGCATTTGAAATATAATTGCACCCTTGAGGAATGTAAGACATGTAGATATGATGGGATTGTAAAAGGACTTAAGTGCCAAGATTAGGAGCCTATCATTGCCTCCTTTTTATAAGGCAACAGAAAGTTCCTTGAATACATATTTTTAAGGAGGTAAATGTTCTCTAAACATTACAGGTACATTGGGATAATACAATTAGAATATAGCAACACTGTCCATGGCTTTGAAAACATTTACAATGGTACAGGCAGATGGTGTAATGGTTATGTTACTAGAATCCCACGTAGTTGATCATGGTTCGAGTCCCCGACTGCCAGCTTAAAACTCACACCAGATGCGTGTGCATGTGTGTCCAAGATGCCGAGAGGAGAATGGAGGAGAAGAAAATACCCTTATGGCCTTGTGGGGGGGAAATGATTTCTAGTTTTCCATCTCTCTGTCTCTCACTGTTTCTTCAGCCAGTGCATGTGCCCTATAGCAAAAATCTCTCTCTCAAAGAAAAATTACATGTAAATGAGTCTAGAGGGAAATATAGAATTAGCACATGCAATACTTATAAAAATCTTATCTAATTCTTTGGTATTGGTTATTGATTCAGCAGGGATATAAAGTAAAAGAGCAGTGATGACTGTAACAGCTTCAAAAATGGGCTCCAGTTCTGACATAGTTGACACAATGTTTTGTGAGGATGGACTTACATAAGAAGGTCACAGGTTCAGATCTGGACATCTCCCTGTGCATATTGGGTGTACATGTACCTGTCCATGGTTCTAGCTGACCGAGGCTGGGTTATCACAACATAAAGACCTATGGGGGTGACTATCTCTCTTTCATGTTGAAAAATGATATAAACATTAAAGTAGAAAGAATGAGGTCCAAAGTAATGGAAAAATACCACCCTTTGTTTTTTTCAGGGTAGAACCAAACTACAAAAAGCATAGAGTCAGCTATATGGTCCTTAACCATCAATCATTATAGGTTCTTGAAGCAGAGTGATGAGTTAGTGTCAATATTTCTGGAGCTTTAGTCTGATGTTGGTTCTATAGTAGAAGTTGATAGGGCCCTGCCCTGAGACCTTACCATTGTAGTGCACTGCTCAAAGTATTTGATATTTTTTTAAATTGAGACTAAAACTGTTCAGCCTTTGCATTTAGCATTATTCAATAACTAGAAAATAAATTTAAACCCTGTTCCTGAAACAAACTTCAAAGAAAAGAGCTTAAATGTTAATTTTTCAGATCCTAGACATTCTGAGTGAGATAATTCTGTTTACCACTGATTTTCAGCATCCTCTAAAGGATTACTCAGCAACCTTTAGTAAATGACCTGATAATACCTTTGATTTGCTTCCTCTTTCCTACTTTTCTGTTAGGAGTACCTGGAGTCATCTCTTTAAAAAAAAAAATTCTTATACTGGGGACCAGCAATTGGCATAATAGCTATGTCGCTGGACTCCCGTGTAGTTGACCACAGTTTGAGTCCTGGACCTGGTGGCTTAAACACATGCCAGGCACTTGTGCAAGCATGCCCAACATCCCGAGAGCAGAATAGAGGGGAAGGGATTGCAGTGTGGCTATCTGCCCTAGGGGGAATGTGATTTCTCCCTGTCTGTCTCTGTCTTTCTGGCAAGTGTACATGCCCTATAACAAAAACCTCTCAAAAAAATTCTTTTATTTTAATCTTATCTCAAGGTCTCTCTGAAAGAAATAAACTGAGGTAATATGAACTAAAAATTAATACAGAGAAGTTCATCAGTAGTAATTTAAACTCTATCTGCTATTGAAAGTGTAAAATTTTTAAACTCACTATGTCCCAAAAATATATGAGCAAGTACATACATACACACACACGGCCTTTATGCACACACTCATTTACACATTAGTTCATTTAATAATTGCTTATTGATTTATAGCAATCAGCCAGACAGTGTTAAGGGAGGTCACTTGTACACTGTAGGAAAAAATAACTCTTACATGGCTTATGCACAGGCTCACGCATTTTTTAAGTGATACCATTTTGTTCACAGATATATTAAAGATCAAATGCGGAAGCCAATAGTGCTTGGACTCCTTTTCCAAAATTGCTGTGGAAAAGATACACAGAGACATAGATCTGAAATACTGCATTCAAGAAATACAAAAGTAACTCTGAAAATTGAGCAAAATAATGGACTAGGGATAAAATCAGATAATATGATTATAGACATTCTAGATTAGGCAAAAACAATTAGCAAAATACTATTAAAAATGCTGGCTTAAAAATGGGAAATTAAACTGTTAAATTTACTGAATTTAAATACTTAACCGATAGGCTGATTCTCTGTACAAAGTCTAATCACTGAGAGATTACGTGAAAGTTCCCAATGATGTTGGTGGTGCCTAATCTTCAAGTGAACCACCACCTCAGAATCCATTCCCTATGTTGCCACTTCCTACTCTGAATTGAGTCTGGTCTTATAATTTCCATTAATCAATTGAATTTGGTGAAAGTTATGCTGTACAGGCTCAGTGCCTAAACCTTAAGAAATCCTGCCACATTCTTCTTAGAAATGCTGACTAATTTACAGTATATTCATGCTGGAAAAATTCATTTTGTATGCTCTAACGATACATAGTGATCGAATGTAAAAGATAAAATAAAATAAAAATATTTTTAAAAAGAAATTCAATTACTCTGCTAGAAAACCATATTAAGAGACCATGTATTTTTTGTCAGTTAAAAAGTGAAGTATTAATTATAAAGGAAAAAAAAAAGTAACAGAGAGAGACTATGAGGAGGTTGTCTTCAAACAGCTTGGAAAAATGAAAATGATGAGAAAATAGTGCAAAAATTCCAAAACTTTTTTTCCCATAAAAACTCGTTCTTTAATTCTATTTTCCCTGAACTTTTGAAGTCTCCTCGTATGGACAAAAATGACATTGAAAACCACATGGAGAGACAGAAAGAGAGAAAAAACCCTTAAGATTATGAAAGAGAGAGGCTTTATCTTTCAACTCTCTCTGAAATGGGGCATGTAGACAAAAAAGCCATATCAGGTGTTCCTCCTTTGCATAGACCAAAGATAATTTTGGCATTTATTCTAAAAATTATGTATAGGTTCTCTAAAACGAAGAACTTATAATAAAGTAAATGGCATACATTTGCTTTTCTAAACTACCTGTTGTCTAAACTATTTTCCCATAGAATTATTCTGATTTTTTAAACCAGACTCATTTTTCAATTTCTCATGTTTTTCTATTAGTAATTTTAAAATGTATATATAATTCTTGCATATATTTGTGTGGTAGAGTACATTTTTTAATATCAGGTATAGGGTGTAAAATAATCAAATCAAGGATATAAACATATTCATCATCTAAAACACTTGGTATTACGTATGTTTTGCATATTTGATGATTGTTCTAGTCTTTTTTTTTTTTTTTTTTTAACAGGTTTTTGCCTTAGGGCGTGTGCAATCGCTGGAGAGAGAGAAAGACAGACAGTGAGAAGGAAAGCCATCCCACAGGCTTCTTTTGGAGAGATTTTCACTGTAGGGCGCGTGCGCTCGCCAGACAGACAGAGAGAGACATAGAGACAGAAAGCGAGAAATCACCCCCCAGGGGGGATGGTCACGCCGCAATCCCTTCTCCTCCATTCTCCTCTCGGGATCTTGGGCACGCACGCACACGCGCCCGGCCAGGCTTGCATTTCTTTTATGATAAGAGAAGTAGAACTGTTTTTCACATGCTTTTTTAGCCATTTGTATGTCTTTCTATGAGACTTGTCTGTTCAGAATCATTGCTAATTTTTTACTTAGGTTACTAGTTTTTTAATTTAATTTTATTGATTTTACTTAGGATTCTCTGTACTGTTCCACTGGTCTATAGGTCTGTTTTTGTGCCAGTACTATGCCGGGTTTCTTACTGTGACTTTGTAATATATTTTAAAGTATAGCAGTGAGATGTCTCCAACATGATTTTGCATAGTATTTCCTTTGTGACACAAGGTCTTCTGTGATTCCAAACAGCTCTTATGACTATTTCTTTATATACCTATGAAGAAAATAGCACCGAGATTTTAATAGAAATTGCATGGAATTTATAGATTAGTTTTAGCTGAATCAATATTTTAACTAGAGTTTGACACTCTATGAGGAAGAGATGTCATTCTATTTTTTAATGTACCAATTTCTTTCTTCAGTTTTTTCTTAAAGGAATTACTCTTTTGTTGAAGACAAACCCAGTTCATGATTTTCAGGATCAAGGTTGTAGCTTAACAAAGTTATATTTATTGATATGTTGCATGGAGATGTTTCCAGAGGAATTGTTGAAAGCTACCCTCTGGAGTGAGAAAGAAACTTTCTATTTTAATGTTTAAGTTTGTATTGAAGTGTTTTGAGGAAGATCTGAGTAAAGCAGGTTATTTCTGAAGAGAGTTTAGGAGAAATAGAAATTACGCTGGTCCCTATGGCGGTGATTATAGACATATACTACAGGGCTAATTGTGGTTTGAATCCCACCCTTAGTGGCTTTAAAAATACATTGGCTCGATAGGGACCAACAGATGGTGTAAGGCTATGTCACTGGACTCCCATGTAGTCAGTCAACCTTGGTTCGAGGTTTGAGTCCCAGACCTGGTGACTTAAACTCACACCAGGCACATGTGCGTGCATGCCAAGATCCCGAGAAGAGAATGGAGGAGAAGGTACTGTGGTGTGGCCATTCCCCCTAGGGGGTGATTTCTCACTTTCTGTCTCTCTGTCTCTGTCTTTCTGGACAGCACAAGCGCTCTATAGTAAAAACCTCTCCAAAAAACAAAAAAAATTTTCGGTGCTTGTGTGTGTGTGTATCCAAGAGCCTATAGATAAAGAATTAAAGGAAAAAAGATTGTAGCACATTCAAGCCACATTGGAGACTTAACACACTATCTGTCTCTGGTATGTGCACACAACTCCTCGTATTATAAAAAAGAAAAATAAAAAAAGGAAATTAACTAGAGTTTGGGTGCTGCCATATGGCAAGAACAATTTGACAACTGGATAGTCTCTCCAAAACAAGAAAAATAGCCAAGTGAAAGGTCATTGATAAGAAAACAGTAATTAACTCAAAAAAAAGGGGCATTAAGGCATTTTACATGTGACTTCACTGAAAACAATGTTTTCTTTTAATTCTACAGATGATTATCTTTGTTTTTTTTATTCTGACACTGGCCTGATCATTGGCAGCATTATTTTATTTATTTATTTTTAGAGGATTTTGCTATAGGGAGCGTGCGCTCTCCAGACAGACAGAGAGAGACAGAGAGACAGAAATCGAGAAATCACCCTCCAGGGGGGGATGGCCACGCCTCAATCCCTTCTCCATTCTCCTCTTGGGATCTTGGGCATGCACGCACACTCGCCCGGCATAAGTTTTAAGCCACCGGGTCCAGGACGCAAACCAAGGTCTACTACATGGGTGTTCAGCGACATAGCCATTACGCTAACTGCTGGTTCCCTTGTTTTCAATACAAGCTAATTTTTGTTCTATCTCAGATACGTCTTATTGTTATTTATTCTCTCTTCAAATTGTGTATTTTTGAAAATACGGAAAATAAGTGTTAATGTAAACATTAATTTAAGTTTATACTAAAAATAAGTTTTGTCTTATTTATCCTCAAAACAACTTACGAAATTGACTGGGAAAAACAAAAAAAGAAACCACATGTAACATGGGTCAGATAAACCATGGAAATCGTTCATTCACTAATTTAATTTTAAATTAATGACCATCTTATTTTGGGTTACTATAACAGAATATCTTAGACTGGGTGGCTTAACCAACAGCATTTATTACTTTACATTTTAGTGTCTAGAAGTCTGAGATCAGGGTGCTAGCATGTTGAGGTTCATGATGAGGTCTCTTTTCCTGGGTTATAGATTGCTGACTTCTAGCCATATTCTCACATGGTAGAGAGAGAGAGAGCATTCTATTCTCTTTATCTCTTTCTAAGGGCACTAATCATATCCTACAGGCTGCAATTCTGTGATCTCTTCCAAAGTGTTACCTCCCAAAGGCCTCACCTCTTAATCTCATCACATTGGGAGTCAAGTGCCTCAATGTATAAATTTGAGAGGGACGCAACCATTTAGTCTATAAAAATAAATAAATTCAAAAAAATATTTTGAGCATCTACTACATTCCATTTAGAGGTTTTCAATTAATGGGAAATGTTAATGACAGCAGTAAGACTTATATCTTTTTATTCCTGTTTTATTCTTTTTTCAATTAGCTCAGCTTCTTACTTTAAGTATATGATTTCATAAAGTACAATAGGTCAAATTGTGTGTACCAAATTAGAAATTCTAAAACTCAAAGAATTGGGGAGAATTACTTTTAAACATGGGTAGCAGATGCAATGTAAATATGGATGTAATCATTCTCAAGTACTAGAACCTTTTTCACAGTCTTTGACTACAAAGTAGAAAATTATCACATCCCATCTGGTCTGCGTTATATCTATATGGCAGTTTCTCTAATGTAAATTGTTCAAGGTCAATCTTTCTGTAAGCTCCCTAATGTGCAAAATCTAATATAGGCTCAACATTACCATTGAAAGGCAATTAACATTGTTTATATCAGACGACTGCAAAACAAAGTCCTACATTTCAAGTGTGGTTTCCATAATGGTTTTATCACTAATATGAAAATCACAACTTTACTAAAACTTTAAATTTTGGAGTACAACAGAGTTTTAATTAATCAGGAATTAGTTTCTGAATAATACTGAACTGATCATTGTATTTTTCACTATAATGATGCTTTATATTTGAAACAGCTTTTTTCATCCAGAACCTTTTTCATCTGTAATGAAATGATGGTTAAATTAGTCTTGTATCTGTTTGAGAGACAAACAGTATAAAGTTTCTTCAGAAAGTTCATGAAAATATATAATATAAAAACAAAAAACTAGATAGAAGAAAACATGGATTTTAATATTTTTACACAAAAATAAACTCATACATTAAGCCTCTGTTGTTTTTGTTTTTGTTTTTTTTTGAGAGGTTTTTGCTATAGGGTGCATGTGCTCGCCAGAAAGAGAGAGACAGAGAGATAGAAATCAAGAAATCACCCCCCAGGGGGAATGGCCATGCCGCAATCCCTTCTCCTCCATTGTCCTCTCGAGATCTTGGGCACACAAGCACACGCGCCTGGCATGAGTTTAAGTCACTGGGTCTAGGATTTGAACCGCAGTTGACTACATGGGAGTCCAGCAACATAGCCATTATGCTAACTGCTGGTCCCAAGTCTATGTTTTCACAAACTTTTTGAAGTACCTTCCTTAGATGAAGGAAAGTTTTATTCACCAACAAATATGACTTTGCAAGATGTATTCCATTTGTTTCTTAGGACTTAGCTCTACCCTTTTATTTGGGGATTATTTTAATGTAATATGACTGGAAACTTTAAACATTTAACTTTTCTAGTTTTTCCTGAATGGTTGATCATCTCACTTACATTATATCTGTGTCTATGACACAGTAAGACAACTTATCAATTCTATCAAATGTTTGACAATGTAGTATTTAACCCTAAATACACAGATTAGACAGAAATTCTGTTAATATTATAAAGACAAGTGATACATTTGCATAAATATTTATTTCCATTTGTCTGTGTCATGTGATAGAAAACATCTAAATATTACATTATTAAAATAAAAACGAAGAAAATGACTTAAATTTTCTTTGCAATTAAAATAGCAATGGCAATAAAATGAGAATCAAATTGACATCAAACTTCTCCTTGCCACCAGAGATTACTAGAAAAAAATGAAATAGTGCTTTAAATGATATACAATTGAAATTGGTCATAGGATTCAACTATTTAACCATTTTTGACACTCAAGAACTCACAAACTTCACACTTAACAAATATCTTAGGAAGTTCTATAGAATGTATTTTATTAAAATAAGCTAGCAAAATAAAATAAATAAAAAATAAGACACTATGTCTGGTGACTAGTGGTTAAGGGAGCTGGATCCCACATGGCCAACCACGTGGTTTGAATCCTTGCTTCAGTGCCATGAAAAACAATCTGAGCGTGTGTACTAGTGCGCCCGAAATCCTGACAACATGGAGAAACAGATGACTGCGACATGATCACGCCTCACTTGGGAGTGATTTTTCCCTCTTTCTTTCTCTCCTTCTCTCTCTTTCTCTCCCTCTGGTGATCATTAATGTTCTCTGTCTTATAAACAAAAAATAACAAAGCAAAAGATATAGAGTCCAGAGTATGTATTTTCGGTAGACAGGATAACAGCACTTAAGAAGAGCAAGAGTACAATTATTTGAGGCTGGGCATGTAAGAGGACGTTAATAGATAAATAGCTTTGGTAAGAGAAGAATTGAGAATTAAATACTATCCTCAGAACTGAAAGAACTTCATAAAATAACAAAATAAAAAAAGAAAGTTGAAAGTATAGACATTTAGGTCAAAATGGTTGAATTTCAGGACATCAAATCAACCAAGATGCAAATGAAATTAGAGAATATAGGAAGTTATAAATTGACAAAACATCACAAAATAGTTATTAATGCTTATGAAGCAATTACAAGCATTAGGCTTGGAAAGAAGTGTTTACTATGTCATCTACAAGCTCAAGGATGATTTGTTTTTTAATCTCATCTTCTTTAAACCTAACTTCAGGTATTTAAATCAGCATCTTTGGAAATACAGGTACTTAGATGACTATATATTGATCTAGCACCTGTACCTCACAGACAACATAGTTTTGGCTAACCTCTGATTGATTAATAACTGGTAACTGATTTGTTATCAGCAACACAGAATGAGACCTAGTGGCAGTCTTCAGGATCCTACTTAACTAGATAATCTAGAAAGTTGAAGAGACCTCACAGCTTATAATAACACTGAGTTGGGGTAACCATACTCACACCACCTTGTCCCTATGTCTACAATGTCACAAATGCCATGAAATTCAGTAACAGCAGCATCTGTACGCAAGATACAGGAGTCTTTTGCTCTGGTATTCCCGTGTCATTTTTGTATTATCCTTTCTTGCATTAAAGTAATCTTTTTTGGCAAAAACCTGATGTGTTCATTTTGTTTGTCCAAAAAAGCATGTGCTAAGTATGATATATACAAAACAATTTTGGAATGAAAGAAGAGGGAAAAGTTGAATCTAGAGTAGGGTAGGAAAACCTTCAAACTGTAGTACATGTTAGACTCCTGTGAAGGAGAGAGGAATTAGGGTAAAAGCTTAGGTAAGAAGATTCTCAGATTGCCACACTGTTTTCTAAGAAAATTTCAACCTGGCTAATGGGCAGTCCATGAGCCAAAATTACTTGTTCAAAGAGTTCTATATTTTATAAAATTGGTCCTACCCAGTACAACTGCCTTGTTCACTAATTGGGAAATGGTACAATCTATGGGAACTGTAGCCTCACCATGAATGTGATCCAGAAAAGCAGTATCTTGGACATTACTTAATATGCTCCCTGTAGAAGATCTGAGAATCTTATTTTATTGGCCATCATGATTTGCCATTTAGACTCCTAGTTTTGTCTTGTTATATATTGTACATTTTTCAGAAACAGCTCCTCCATGCTTCCCTTGGACCTGTCTTCCTATGAGGAACCAGGACAGGTGGTTCAGCGAAATAAACTAGTCCTCTTGCAAGTGGTGCCAAGGCCATGTCTGAGTGTGTCACCTTTCCCCTCTAATATCATCCTAAATTTCTCTCATCTTCATCTACTTCCTTGAATCTTTGTGAATTGCCTGATGCTATAATCCAGACCTAAATTATCTGGGACTCACTCTATTAGTACTTGGAAGTCACACTTTTTTTTCAGGTTGAGTTACTGCCAGTGTCCATTCTGCAACAGTCAGGCAAGGGAGTACTAGAAGGTGCCTAGTGTCACCTGACTTTCACAGATACATTGCCCTTATCTTATTAGGAGATAAAGGTTCTACCTCTTTCTGCAAAATAGTCTTATACTGATCCTAATGGCTCCTCCACTACATTGACAGTCCCTAAACAAAACAAGTCTAAAGTGCTCAGATAACAGCTATCATTCAAGGGGACATTTTCTGTGTCTCATAGCAAAAAGAATCCCACTTTGGAAAATTACATTCAATCCTGAAGAATGTGAGACAGCAAATACCCTTAAATATCCTTGAGAATAATGGTAAACAGAGCCACTTCTAATTCCACTACTCAATTTCCAGGTATTTGTTATGAGTATTGGAGTCACAGTACTGTAGAAAAGCTTTTTATTTCAAGTACATGCTGGTCTCAGTCACAGTGGTAAAGGACATAGGACACCATGATGCAATAGTAGAGCCACAAGAGTACATCAGTGGTAAACCCATGAGTGTGGGCCCGAGTTCATGTCACTTTACCCGTGAAGTTAGCCTCATGGTTTCAGACAATATTGATAGATACACAGTGGTGGACAGAATTTCAAGATAATACCTAAGACTCTCATTCCTGAAATGCATATTCTGCACAATCTGGGATATAGTCTCATTTCATGACTATTCACATGCCTTTCCAGAAACATCTTATAGTACATTAATCTCTTCTGCAGATATTACATTCTTGATGGGGAAGGTGATGGTTTTACGTTTCGTTTGGCCTTCTCCACCATGACAGCTCATACTCCATTGGACAAGGAATTAATTTAGGACTTACTCCAACTGGCAATACCCTTTATTGGAAGTGGGTGAGCCTTACCTAATCAGGCAAGTCTTTCATAAGTGGATCTAAAGATCAAAGACAGCATAAGTCACAGAGATTTGAAGAAACAGCAGATGCTCTCGTGTTTGCCTTGAATAAGAAAATTGCACATATGGCAAGAAATGGAAAGCAGTCTCTGAGAGCTTTCAGTGGCCCCTGAAGGGTCCTCTGTCTTCTAATTGCAAGAACTGAATTATGCCAGTGACCACAGAAGCATGTAGAAGACTAAACTCCAGGAAGAATCACATCCAATATTTTGATTTTTGCCTTCTTAAGACCCAGTTCAAATAATCCAATTACTTTGCACCCCGACTTCTGATTTACAAAAAGTTTGCAATAATAATTGTGGGGTTTTTTATTATTTTATTTTGTTTATTATTTGAACTTGCCATGGAGCATGAGTGTTCATCAGACTGAGGGAGGAAAAGTGAGAAAGCAAGCTGCCAGGTCTGAGACTCAAACTGTAGTTGGCCATGTGGAACTCCTGTGCCTTAACCTCCATGCCCCCTGTGACCCATAATAATTCTTTTAATTCATTTAATTTGTGGTAATTTGCAATGCAGGAATAGAAAATGGATACAAATTGCATGCCTGTGGAAAAGCTCTGGAAGCTCTTATGTAGTAGTATTGGCTAAAGCTATGTAGGCAGGAAAGTCAAGTCCATCTAAAACATGTATCAATATATATATGAGGATATACTTCTAGATCCTCTGAAAAAGTATAAGCCCAGTGTAGTCTGTTTTACACCAAATAGCTGGTTAGTATACTTTAGGAATAATGCATATCAAAGTTTTAGAATAGATCTCTGTTTAAGGCAAATTGGAATTCCAAAAAGGTAGTCATTAGCTGAGAGCTTTCAGTGGCCCCTGAAGGGTCCTCTGTCTTCTAATTGCAAGAACTGAATTATGCCAGTGACCACAGAAGCATGTAGAAGACTAAACTCCAGGAAGAATCACATCCAATATTTTGATTTTTGCCTTCTTAAGACCCAGTTCAAATAATCCAATTACTTTGCACCCCGACTTCTGATTTACAAAAAGTTTGCAATAATAATTGTGGGGTTTTTTATTATTTTATTTTGTTTATTATTTGAACTTGCCATGGAGCATGAGTGTTCATCAGACTGAGGGAGGAAAAGTGAGAAAGCAAGCTGCCAGGTCTGAGACTCAAACTGTAGTTGGCCATGTGGAACTCCTGTGCCTTAACCTCCATGCCCCCTGTGACCCATAATAATTCTTTTAATTCATTTAATTTGTGGTAATTTGCAATGCAGGAATAGAAAATGGATACAAATTGCATGCCTGTGGAAAAGCTCTGGAAGCTCTTATGTAGTAGTATTGGCTAAAGCTATGTAGGCAGGAAAGTCAAGTCCATCTAAAACATGTATCAATATATATATGAGGATATACTTCTAGATCCTCTGAAAAAGTATAAGCCCAGTGTAGTCTGTTTTACACCAAATAGCTGGTTAGTATACTTTAGGAATAATGCATATCAAAGTTTTAGAATAGATCTCTGTTTAAGGCAAATTGGAATTCCAAAAAGGTAGTCATTAGAATGTCCATTTGGAGCACAAATTCATAACTTCTGCTTTACATTTTTAAGCAGGATGTATAACCATTACTACAGAAGATTCATGAGATATAAAATGAAGATACTTACAAATTTATAGTGTATTGCATGAAAAAGATACAGTATGTTAATGACAATATTTAAAGTAAGTGTAAGAATTATAACTGAATGCTCTCTCACGGCAAGACATCTGGAGACATTAGGTGTTAGTTTCTACTGCAACTTATTTCTAAGGACTATAGGTGGATACATTTTGTTTTTCTTGGATCAGGAACCACCGATATCTGAAAATAACACCTTGAAAGTAGGAAGCTCAAAACGCAGTTTTGGCTGGAGATCATTATTTTTTGCTAGCCAGTTTAATAGAAGAATCCTCCAAGGTCTCAAGGAGACCAGGTGTAAATTACTAGTCTCGTTATCAATAAACAATTCTGACGAGCTGGAACAAATAGCCCAGGAAGTCTTTGGACCCATGGTTACAAAGCAACACCATTAATCCACACATTTCACACCCTTATTAAGGACTGCTGTCAAGCATAAACTCCTGCAAAACAGCCCAAAATAAATCCAAGTTTACTGTAGTAAAACTTTACATCACAGCCATGGCCATTTCACTGGTGCCCCTATTACTTCAGTCCCAGAAATGGTATACGAGGAAGTCCAGTGAATATTAACACGTCACTTTGTTTGTTTGCTTATTGACTGTTACTTCCATGGTGCACATCATCATGTGACACAAATATCTTAACACTGGTGCAAATTTCCAGATGCCATCTTTCCATATGACAGCTTGTCTCTGATTTGTCATTTTCCTTGAAGATTCTCAGCCAAATTATTTGTAACTGTCCAGCAATTTAGGAACACTTTGGGCCATCTGCTACCAAACATGATAGGTGACCAGCACTGTCAGCAGTTCTGACCACTGAGACGTGTTTTTCTGCTATTATTTATGGCCATCCTGAGTGGGGTTATCATGCTAATGCCGTCTATTTTCAGCTTGTGTCCACATATTGAATGAACTCATTCATTATTGAACCATGGGCTTGCACATTCTCCTTCAATTGAAGGAGATCATCAGGATACCTTTACAGAAATGTGAGCTCGGAAAGCTTTGATTCAGAGAGATTTTTGTTGTGGTGGTTGTTTGTTTGTTGTTGTTTTTTTTTTTCTTTTTCTCTTTCATGTGTGTGTGTGTGTGTGTGTGTGTGTGTGTGTGTGTGTGTTTTGTGTGTGTTTATACCTATCACTATATCTACTGGAAAATAGTTTCTACTGCAATTTAGATAAGATAGACTTTAGTCAGTACTCCATTCTAGGCTCGTCTTCTCTAAGTCTCCTTTCTAAGTGGAGCAATAAGGACAATGGGTGTCTCTGAGTATCAGTATTAACTAGTCTGTATGACCAGTGACCTTCACAATGTCTGGAAGTACCATTTTTCACATGTCTAGCCCCCTGAGAAAATGGCACAGGTTTCTTTGGTGAAAGACTAGGGGACTTGTTATACTTCATATTTCCTGTGGTATTAAAAAGATGTTGTGTGTGTGTGTGTGTGTGTGTGTGTGTGTGTGTGTGTTTGTGTTTTAAAAGCAAGTTTTGGTTGAGAGAAGGAAAGACTCCTATAGCATCTGTGCTCCTTATCCATGGAACACAGTTAGTTCTGGAAAGTTCCTTGTAAGGAAGGCATACCATCTCTGGGCCTAGGTATAAGGAGTGGTTGTGCTACCTCTACTTTCTCCTTCCATTGTCCCACACTGAATGCAAAGACAATTCTGTAGGACAAGAATTCTTGGTGTGTGCAACAACCTCAGCAATATGTAGAAACATGCTAGAAGCGAATTCCCTGGCCTACCTCTGACTTTGTGAATTAAAAACTGCAGGGTGAGGAGAGTTTGAACAGTGGAAGAAATCTGTGTTTTAACATGACCTCCAGCTACTTTGAGGGCATGGTAAAATTAAAAAATTATAGCCATAAGGGAGTGCAGAGGCAAAAGATGAAAGACTAATGCCCAGAATCACCATGGATAACAAAGTCTCTATTCTCTCAAAGCACTTCTGTGAACTTTGAGGTAGAAATAGTTTCTCTTTTAAGAACTGTTATACATTTATTTATTTACTTATTTTGCTAGGGGGCATGTGAACTCACCAGCAAGAGACAAGGAAGAGAGAGAGGGAGAAGAGAAATCATCCCTCCCACTATGGGGAACTGCAATCTGTTCTCTACCTTTTCTCCCTTCTTTCGAGATCTTGGACACTCGGACACATGTGTCTACCATGTTTCTCAAGGCTGTAGGTTCAGGACTCAAACCATGTGGCTGGCCATGTAGTATCCAGACACCTTTACCATCAGACCATAGGGCCAACCCAAGAACTGTTATACATCATTTATGTCTTAAATTTTTTTTTCAGTAGTTTAAGATGGTCATAGCTTAGGACTAGCAGGTGGCATGGCAGTTAAGGCATTGGATTCTCACATGACTGACCATAGTTCAGGTCCTGGACCTGGAGGCTTGCTTTCTCACTTTCCTTCTCCCTTGTTCTCTCTCTCTCTCTCTCTGGTGAGCATACATGCCCTATAGCGAACTAAAAATAACAATATTAATAATAATAAACAAAATTGGATGAATAATTTTAAAAAGATTATCATAGCTAATATAGGTGCAACATAAGGGAATAGTGATAATGAATTTAAAGTATATAATGAACACAACTCCTCAAGAATAAGAAACATAACCAAAGTAGGTAAAAATGCAACAAAAGGATTTTTTCAGTTAGAAGAGATTTTATAATATGTGTAAACTGATAGGAAAATAATAGTGTTATTAAATAAAAACTGATCTTGTAAAGATGGTTTTAAAAGAACTTGCTTTCATTACATATAATTGTCTAATTTGTCGTTACTATTTTTTACTCAGTAGTGCATTTTTAAGGTCATTTAGGTCATAAATGTGAACAACTGATTTGTTGCAATCCATTGATGCATAATATTTTATACTCCTTATATATCCTATTTTATTTGTGTTTTTTTCCCCCCAGCGGAAACTGGAGAACATATGACAGTATATGAGGAAGGAACAGAAAGAGATGTATACTAGTTTTATCCTTTCTTAATAACTGAAAACTACAGATTTTCTTTTGTTCCTGTTGATCTGCATAAATGACTAAAATACTTATCAATAGAGTCATAAAAATGACATGTAGTAAGTAACCTGTACTAAGTACTATTATTAGGTACCACACTAGTGTTGTAGATAAACATAATTATTAAGGTTGCATCAGTCTGGTCAAGAGCCAGAAATGTTTGGTCTAAATAACAATTGCCCAATTCAATATTCATGGGCTGTATACAGGATATGAGAGATTTGTCTTATTTGCCTGGAGTGAGCGTTTTACTTTTTTCTAATCAGTTAATATACAAAAATCTGATACTATCACATAGAAATGCATGGCCATAATTATTTTATATCATGGAAAATATGTTTAAACATTTATAGCAAACATATACAATACGCGTTAAAATCTAAAATTTCACCAAAATATTAGGGAAAAAAATGGAAATTCTGAGAAAATGTTCTTGCTTGCTGAAGGCTCCTCAGGCTATAGACCGGCAGTGAAAGTTAACTTGTCTTCAATATGAAGGACACCACCTGAGAAAATCTGTGATGGCCAGCCGCAGGGTATCACAGCCTTTCAAACCAGATTTCCCTCCAAGAAAAGAGCTAAATGGAGCCTAATATTTGGCAACAGATGGCGACATAATTTTTAGTATAACATTCATTTTTTATAAAATGATATATTCTAAATATTATGAATAAGAACATAAAGCAAAAATATATTATGCATGATGTTTTTGATGATTTATTTAAAACAACTAGTTTTAAAAACCCTGCCAGTGTGTTTAAAAATAAATCACAAGGAATGTATATCTCTGTTTGATGAAATTGTTATCCAGGGCATACACTAATTGAAAATCATACTTACCTTTCTTCTTCAAGTTGTTTAACAATTCATATTTATATTCTTTTTAGATCTTTCTGTGTATCAAACTTCAAATGTGGCAGTTTTATTACTTTTTTTAAAGGTAACTCTTTATGTCTAGTCCTTCGTTAGAAAATTATCATGGTATATTTACCAAGTTGGAAGTAAAAATGGCATTATTTTGGTTGCTATCTTGCTAAAATAAAACACGATTTTGTATATTAATAGTACTGAAATTTACACTATACATATAATGCCAATTTCATGAAATACTTTTTTCTTTTTTAGAAATTGGTAGATATCATTTTAAGAAAGTTGGTTTTTTTTCTAAATTTATTTCTATATTTTTGTAAATGCTTACTTACTACTACATTTGAAGACTATATTTATACTATATTTTGTATTTAAAATTTTATGAATATAGTACTCATATAAAAGAGAGACCATGACTACATTCATAGTTAGAGAATATTATTTTACTCCCATGTACAAATATCAAAGTTTACCAAATATAATAATTATTTTAATTACTTCATTTTTCTTCTATATCTATATGCATTTAAATAAATGGCTTTCAAATGATATCGAAAAGTTATTATTTTTTATAGCACATTACTTATGCTTTTCTGATCATTTGATCTGCTATATTTTTAAAATAGAACATATTTTAAAAACATGTTTACTGCATGATGCATTTTTTATTTTAATTGCGTTAAATATGCATCTTTGGCCTAGCCCTGGTGGTGTGGATGGTAGGGTGCCACTGCACAATATTGGACCTATATGGGAGGGTAGTTTCAGATTACAGTCAACCTGAACATGCCAGGCATACTTACCTGCATGTCTGTGGTCCCAGCTGGCTGAGAGGTTGAGGGGAGAATTACAACACTGCGAAACCCTATCAAGAGTATCTCATTTGATGGGACCAGTAGTTGGTGTAATGTTTGTTGCAGGACTCCCATATTGTCGATGATGGTTCGAGTCCCAGACCTGGTGGCTTAAACTCAGGCTGGGAGTGAGTGCGTGCATGCCCAGGATCCTGAGAGGAGAATGGAGGAGAAGGTATTGCAGCGTGGCCATCCCCCTTGGTAGGGGGGGGATGATTTCTCGCTTTCTGTCTCTCTATCTATCTCTGTCTTTCTGACGAGCGCATGTGCCCTATAGCAAAAACCTCTCCTGAGGGGAAAAAGAAAAAAAAAAGAGTACCTCACTCTGAGCGAGCGGATGGAGTAGTATTTATGTCATTGAACTTTCCACATGGTCGACTATAGTTAAAGTACTGAATCGGAAGCTTGAAACTCACGCTGGGTGCATGTGCGTGTATGGAAAAGATCCTGGGAGAAGAATGGAGGAGAAGGGATTGTAGCATGGTTTTCATCCCTGAGGAATGATTTCTTACTTTTCCTCCTGCTGTCTCTGTCTCTCTCTCTCTCTCTCTGGCTAGTGCATGTGTGCTTAAGAGATAAAATCTCTTTAAAAAAGTGCCTCTCTCACACACATTAAATTAATTAACTAATAAATAATAAAGTTAATGTAAATATATATATATATAATTATGTTTAAAATATTTGAGTCTCTTAATTTATTGTTTTAGCTTTCAAAGAGCATTATTAAAATATTGATGACAGTAGTCATCTTATTGCCTCTTGATATCATGAATAATTATATAATAGAGTACAAAAGATGAAAGATGGAAGAAGAAAGATTACTTTTCTCTCTAAATGATTGTACAACACATAATTCAATACACTCTCTTTCCTTAATATGATTACATAAATAAACACACATCCTACGATTAAAGCTATAGTCCATAAAATATCCACTTCTTGATTCACAATCTTTTTAGCATACCACAAACTTTATGAGGTAATATCATGCATAGAATCCTTAAATCAATATAGATGAGAGAAATTAGTGTATGTATTATCATTATGTGCTTTCTACATTGTGTGTCTGTTTCACATAAAGCTAACTTTGCAAATATCATTGACAGCTTTCTTTTTTTCTCTGTTATATCAGAGAGGTTAATTTGGCATACATCTTATTTATCTTTAGACTTTCTGGAAGTCCTCTTTAATGTTTATAATTATTGTTTCCCTAGATATTTAAGGTGTTTCTGGATTTTTTAACTCATTTACTTTTTCTAAGATAATTAATTAAAACTAAATATTCTAGTATATTGAGAAAAAATTATTAGACTGTCATAATTTAATTTACTTGATAAATATGGCCTTTTATTTTCCTTGTCAGTTTGGATTATTTGTTATTTTCTTTATTAAACTTTTATCTCTTTCATTGTTTGTATCAAAACAACTTTTACAATTGTTTATCACAATAATAGCTTATTCTATGATACAGGGTTCAAACTATTAATTTTTAAGTATTTAAATTTAATGTATGTTTAATGTAAAAATTAATTGTATTACATTTTGCTGTTGGTAATTAAAACAGTTGATTATTATGCCTAAAACTTTTATAGAAAACAAGTTGGAATTTATTAAAATACTGATGATAAATATAGTTTTTATTCTATTATTCTATATTATAATCAAACAAATTTTTACTTGTGTATTACAACTTACATGGGCAAGTTGCATTTATTTACATTTTTTACATAATGTAATTATTAATTTTTCTATTATAATGAATTTTTAATGGGAATAAGTATTTAATTCTTATTTGATCCAAGTTTGGGTTGATGTATATTATTTTAATCATCAAACCTTTCTGGATTATTGTGGGAAATTTTATTTTGCAAAGATGGATACAGCACCATCACCTATCCCAGAAGCTCTGTGCTGTGTGGCCTTGTCACTCAGTCCTTAGGAATGGAAGTCTAATTCTCTTTACCTTAAAAAACTAGATTAGCATTAGTAACATAATAGGATGTGGCAGGAGGATTTTTATATAAATTCTGAACCTACATCAGAAAAGGCCATGCATAGTCCTATGAAAACATTTGCTCTTTGATTGATTCTTTGGGGGCTGCTGTACTGGCACCAGATGTCATCCTTTGAGAAGTCAAAGGAAATGAGAATCCTAGGCATAGAATTCAGTTTGAGAGCACTATTTGATCACTTGATCACAGCCTTAGAGTCATCCCAAAGCAAGTGTCTTACATATGAGTAAAGTTGTCTTGAGATGATTCCACCCATTACCTTCTTTTTTTTTTTCTTTTTCCTTACTAGGTAGTTTTTATTCTATTTATTTTTATATTTACATTTAATCACTACACATCTTCCCAGTGTCCAACATGGTTTTACCCAGCATGAAATGGTGCATATTGGTCAACCAGCCCTTAGCTTCTTAAAATACTTCCAGTTATTTCAGTTTTAGTAGACAAAGTCCCAAATATCATGGGGCAGAAAAGATATGTGACTTAGAACTAGGAACATAATAAAATGTTGTTTGTTTATTTTTATGATACTAATTTTTCAATAGTTGGTTACATAACAATACTTGTATTGGGCCAGCAGGTGGCTTGGTCCTTAAGGACTAGACTCCCACGTGGTTAAGGGAGAGTTGAGTCCTGTACCTGGTGACTTCTTTTCTAACTTTCTCTCTTTCTCTTTGTCTTTCTCTTTATTTCTCTCTGATGAGCACATGTCTCCTATAGCAAATTTTTAAAAATAATTAAAAAAAAATTCTTAAAACAAAGAAATACTTGTATTTAACATATATATTTCAATTTAAAAAATTTTTCTTTAGGCCAGTAACAGTTACCTTTGATTAGGCACCAAAAAATGTAGCTGTGAAACTTCTAAACTATAATGTGCATGTGTTCTTCTTTGCGCTGTTTTGGATTAGTGTTTGTGGAGTGTTTCTTTGTTGAAAACACCCACCGATAAACGTCCCGAATAATCAAAAATAAAACTACTATTTTGATGTCAAGCAATAAATAACTCTCTCTCAACAGGATAATAATAGAAGAAATTTCTTTCAGGAGAATTCCTTGCTACCAAAAAAAAACATTTTCTACTTTTTAAAAAAGACTACTATTAGAGGTTAATTACTATGCAATTCATCAGTTTCTGTCTCTTGGAGCTTTTAGCAACGTAATTGATACTATCGGTTCCTTAGAAATACTTACAATACTCGATGGTGAAGGAGTTCAGAACATGCCACCTCAAAATACGTTATTGTGGCATAGGGTTATTATAAGATAAAGGAAAAAATGCACAGCAGACACACAAAGTTTGCTCTAACTCTATATTTCATCCTGAAAGCAGGAAATAATCTTCTCTTATAGAAAATTCAGTTTCAAAAGGGAAGTAACATTTTTTATTGCCAATGATAGAATATCAAAGTGGAGAGAAATCAATCAGTTTTACAAATAAAACTCACTAAACAAACTCTTATCTAGCTACTCATTCCTCTACCCAATTAACTACCCAGCACAAACAGTTTTGCTTTGTCTGGGTTTTGCAATGTACTACTCTTTGCCCAACCCAATATGTAAGTGTTTGACGTTAACTGCTTCTTCAGGTCTTCATTCCTTTGTGAGAGTTCTCATACTACCTAAAACTTCAATTTAAAACATTTGTATGTTTTTCTTTCTTTCTTTCTTTTTTTAGAGGTTTTTGCTATAGGGTGTGTGCACTTGCCAGACAGACAGAGAGAGACATAGAGACAGAAAGCGAGAAATCACCCCCTGGGGGGGAATGCCACACCGCAATCCCTTCTCCTCCATTCTCCTCTCGGGATCTTGGGCACGCACGCACATATGCCCGAAGTGAGTTTTAAGCCACCGGGGCTGGGAAGCAAACAGCAGTTGACTACGTGGGAGTCCAGTGACATAGCCATTACGCTAACTCCTGGTCCCGAAAATTTGTATGTTTTTCTCATGCTCATGTTTTATGTCAGTATCTTATCAGGCCCAGAGAAAAACTGTTAGAGGACAGAGATAAAATTTTGCTTACCTTATAATACAAATTAAAAGTAGATACTGTTTGTTTATCTTTATTACTTCAATAGTGTCTTTTATGTGATTCTTTTGGTTCATATAAAATCCTACCTTCTTTTAATAAAGCACAAATATTTTTCTACTTCTTAGAGATTCAATTGTTTTATGTTATTCTACCTTAATTTGTATACTTTCAGCCCTCTTTTACTAAGATATTTATAATCATAATCACCAAGAAAAGAGAGGAAACAAACATATCACATACTTTCAGCTTTTATTTATTTTGTATTTCATTGTCAGATGGTGCGCACATTTGCACTTGAGAGAGACGAAGTGCCTCCCAATAAGGTGTGATCACACCACTAGATTTTTCTCTCATTTCTTTATCCTGTCAGGATTTGGGACACCCATCCCAACACCCAGCATGTTTTTCAAGTTGCCAAGGCAGGAATTCAAACCACAGTCAGTCATGTGAGATCCAGCTTTCCATGCACAAGGCTTACACTCCACACTCTGGGGCAAATTGATTTTTGTTTTTAGTGACTTAATCCTTGAATACTGACAATGAACACTATGGAAAATGTGATCAGTATTGATAAAAAAGGAAACATTAAAAGAAAATAGAGAATAACCAAAATATACTCACAGAAAATTAACACTGGATAAATTAAATTATAAGAGATTAGAGTAACATTTATAAATAATACATATGTATGGTTAGTGGAATTTGAGAACTTATACTGACCCCCCTCCAACACATGTATGTGTGTGCAAGTGTTCACACACACACACACACACTCACTAAGTCACACAGGAAAAAAGCCATGAAACAGCACATCATCAGACACAAATAAAATATTATTTATCATTAAAACTTTGTCTACTAAGAATTCTAAAGAGGAGAGCTAGAAAGTAACACTGAGCCAATAGCCACTAGAAAGATAGAAAGGTAGAACAAAAGGAAAGAGGAAGAGAAAGAAAGAGAAAGAGACAGAAGATGAAGAAAAGAAAGAAGGAAATTATAATTATTTGGGACATTTGATATTTTCTTACAAAGTTAATTTATAGAACTAACACTTATTTTCTTAAGAGATAGTAAAGTTCATATAAGATGAATAAAAGAGATATACAAAATATGGAAAGACAATAGAAAAAGATTTATAAACAATTGAACATAAATGCATATAATGTAAATTTATGTAATAATCAGTAATATATTCAATACATCAAAGGGAAAGCAGAATCTTCCTTTATAAAATGAGTTGGGAGTTGGTGAAATGGTTTTGGAAATTTCTGTTTTTTATTTGGTTATCATGTAATTTGATCACTTATGTGTGGGTATATTATTTTGGTAATATACAAAAGATGCATACATTCTTTGGAAACCTAAGCACTCAAGAATGTTTCATTGCATTTTTTTTTAATATCAGGGTTCAGGGAGCATACTTAATAGACAAGTGTGTGCAAAGACACAGCAAATATCTAATTGTGATACATTAAAACTTGTTTGTTTAGTTCACATACTCTAAAGTGTATATTATTCTGTGCATGTCAAAGAGTACTCAAAGATGTATTCTCATCAGGATATTTTTGAGTTGCTGGAATATTACAGAAAAGGTAGATTTAGTATGATTGCTATGCTCACTAGCTGATTTCAGAAAGAGTACCTTCTCCATTTTAACTTTTCATAGTTATTGCAGTACTTATGCACTCATTAGGCTATCTGCAAAATGAAGGCTGAGCTGTGAGGCAGCACAGTAAATATACTAAACTCAGGATGAGAGAAAAAAAGGACAAAACAAACAAGGAGTAGATAAAACTGTCTTTAGGTTGAAATTTTAAAAACGACTCCACAAATTTACCAGCACTAAGTCTTTTAAGATATGGAAATTTATTAACTGTGGCTTTTACCACAAATTATTTTAAGCTGTTTATACATATACACAGAATAGTTAATGGTTTGCAGAGTTTCTACCATAAACACAAGTCACTTTTACATAAGCTTTAGATTTTGACGCTATTATGAGAATTTGCTAAGTGACAGAGGCATGCCTATACTTTCATTCCTATCCTTTATCAAAGGCAATAGCAATACTTCATTGCATTTACTCTAAATTCAAGACATCCTTGAGAAGATATTTAAAATGACTTCTCATTTTGCATTTTTGCAGAGATAAGACTTTTTTAAAAAATATGAAAATGTATTTGCCTTCACAAGAAATGTTAGACATCAAAGATGTGTACCTTATTGTTCCAAACATAATATTGTTATTAAAAAACAAATCTCCATCCTTCTATCTTCTAGAAAAAATCATAAAATACATGAGTTTTCAATATAGATATAACTAATTACCAGGATAATGTCTAAATAAATGAAACACGAATATGTAAAAGACACTTTTATTTGAAACTGTGGATAATTTAAGGGACTGGTCTTTAGAGTTTAGTCTATATAAATGCTCTCTAAACAGTTTTGCTCTTCAAATTTCTCTCATTTGTGAGAAGGAAAATATGATCTCACCACTGTTATCTCATGCATTCTACCCTCTCTTCGACCAGTCTTTCACTAACTCCTAAAATACATGTTCATGTCTCTGTAAAATTAAAAAGGGGGAATCGAGTCATTAAAAAAAAAAAAACAGTTAACAGTGTTTTGGATTTAGAATAAATACATTATGTAGTGCATGACTTTGACGAAGGATAGAGATGAAAATACAATTGTATCTCTGCTGCTTAAATTCTCATAATATTGTCAAAAACTAATCGGTTTTGCTCACATTGTTATGGTAAGAAGTTATCACACTGACACCTCTAGCTTCAGTGCAAGAAAGCATATCTGACCTAGCTTGGCTATCACGTGATTACCTCAAATTCAGGGCTATGTACTGAGTAGTAAAAGAGGACATCACCAGCAACCTAACAATGGTCAAGCTCTGTCTTTCAAATATCCACAAATGCTTTCATAATGTTATACAAACTTAATACTCCTTGAAATGAAGCAACACAATTCTAACAATATTCACCTCCCCATTCATAAGATATCTTATATCTTATTTATAAAGTAATTATAAGTGTATAATTTACACACTACATCTATAGTTATAAGTTATCTTATTTATAAGATAATTATAAGTGTTATGAACGAATCTTCATTTAGTTATTTGTTGCTTGGTATCTTAATGCATTATAGCTAGTATTCAACCGTGGTATATGAATAGAGAGTAGGCATAACACAAATTTTCACTGAGAACAAAAGAATGAGGAAACCTCAAGTGTCTATTGTCTGTGGAAGTCTTAGATATTGTTGAGCAGGAATTGTGAAATGTCCCAGCCTTAGCAGTAGGGCAACCTATGTGTGAACAAATTGCTTTTGCTCCTCGGGGTTGACTTCGTGTTCTATTGTGTTTTAAGGATGGTGGATTTACTACTGGGAAAATTCTGCTTGCTCAGTCTCTTCTGCAAGTACATCAGACATATGAGGCAACAGAGCTTTCACAGCTGGCTTCCATTTGTTGCAAGTTTGGAGCCCCAGGTTTGCTTTAGAAATTGAACAACTACTAGGTTTTCCAAGCCAGATTTGTAGTTTTCTTGGCAATATAAGACCCTAAGCTTTTGGACCTATTTTTTTTTTCTTTTTTTCGTTCAGTTCTATGTGCAAGTGAACACCGTCAAAGGACTCACCTAGACACAACAGTGATTCCTGCCTGTCTATTATCAATACCTTTGTGCTGGTGGTAATCATCAGGGCATCTCTAATTATAGGCTTTGGAGGGAAGGTAGCATCTTCCATCTGATATTTGGCTTTGAATTTTCTCTTATTGTCTGGCTGATGTACACTGAAGCTTTTGAAAAATCCTTACAGTCTTATCTCCTGCTAAGACTGCTTCTTTGCAGCCACCTATTTTAATGAGCCTCGGTTAATCTCCCTTTTATAGTAATTTGGTCAAAGTCAAAAGCAGCAGCCAACACAGTTATTTTCTGAGGTTTACAAGCTAGTTCTGGAAATGCTCAGCCCCTTAGTAGTATGGGCAGTTCCTGAGAATAACAGATTACAGTCAACAAATAGTTTGCCATAAGACTAAGAAATGACTAGGATTGTTTGCCTTCTGTCACTGACAACTAGTAATGTCACTTATTTTAACTCATGCTTAATATATTGGTTCTTCTGAAAAGTCATGATGCATTCTTGCATAGACAATGTGTCATGACTTTTCTGATGACCCAATACTTTCTGTATTAGTCTGAAATCAAACTGATAAATAAATACATATGATTTTAGCATTCTAAATTAGAAAATATTTAGTGATAAGATGTTATATATTTACAATGTTGTTAAAAAAGGGAGAGCACCAAGCTGTAGGCAGGGGGCTTTCAGTGAATGAATCATATAAAATGTAATAACCCATCTAGAAAGTTACTACCTATCAAGCCAATACACATGATTGAAGAGCTCCTAACTAAAGCTGCTATGGAAAGGTCAAAACGAAAATAAGGAGCTAACAGCACTACCACCCTTATGACTGAAATAAAAGGTTAATAATGGACTCATTGTAACAATGGTGCAGAGTTACTCGATGTCTCCAAACCATTGCCTAATGGCAGAAAATTTGCAAAAAGAAGAAGGAAAATAACTCTATATTAATTGTGCCTTTCATATCTTGTATAAATCTATCATATCAGGAAAAGCCCACTTTACATTCAGAACTCTAGCTAAATAGTCTTTGGTAGAGACCAGCAGATGGTGTAATTGTTATGTAGCTGGACTCCAACATAGGTGACTGCAGTTGGAGTCCTGGACCCAGTGGCTTAAAACTCATGCCAGATACATGTGTGAGCATACACAAAATCCCAAAAGGAGACCAGAGGAGAAGGGATTGTGGCATGGCCATCTCCCCTGAGGAGTAATTTCTCGCTTTCTGTCTCTTTGTCTCTCTGGCGTGTGCCCTATAGTAAAAATATCTCTTAAAAAATTTCAAAAAATTGTCTTTGGTAAATGTAATCTTCAAACTTTGAAACTTACGTGGTATAAGAAAGCATCCTTATATGTAAGAGTATAAAACAAAATATCATGATAGTCTTCACATTCTATCTCTTTGCCTGCCCAAAGTACATGAACATTCTTCTACCTAATCTTCAGAAGAAAGCCAGTAGCAGTAAAACATACTGTTACCTGCCATGCATGCATACATAATTATGAAACCATGTTCAATTTTTAATCAGTAGGAGATATCCAAAATCATGTAAGTTGTATTAACGTCTATGTGATACTCAATATATACTTCAAGATAGCTTACATTATTATCTTATGATAGATAGATAAAAATTATAATCAAGATCAAGTGCACTATGCATTAAATGTTTGTGTCCTTGCCCCAGTTCTTATGATTTAAGCCTGATTCCCACTATGATGGTATTTGAAACTTTGGGAGTTGATTAGGTTGAGATAAGAGCCTACCTATGATGGGATTAATGCCCTTAAAAAAAAAAAAAAAAAAAAAAAAAAAAAAAAAAAAAAAAAAAAAAAAAAACCACCTTCCTTCTTTC
>NW_006160179.1:1804554-1818280 GCF_000334495.1 Tupaia belangeri chinensis
AAAAGAGCCTCCCTAAGAGGGGATTAAAACCCTTAAAAAAAAAAAAAAAAAAAAAAAAGAAAAAAAAAAAAAAGGAAAAGATTCAAGACCTTCTCTCTTCATCCACAAACAAAGGAAAGACTACGTGAGATTATAACAGAGAAGACGGCTCTCATCAAGAACCCAACCATGATGACACTCTGATCTCAAACTTACAGCATCCAGAACAATGAGAAATAAATGTCTTTTGGTTAGTCACCCAGTCAATGGTGATCTACTATAGCATCCTGACATAAGTCAAATGATAGAAGAACAACTACTGGAATTGGTAGGTAATTTTCAGAGTCACAAATGAATAGTGTAAGGTTCTATTGTGCTACATGTGTAGGATCATAACGGGACCAATTTTCCTTCTCATCAGTCACTAATAGTTAAGGTGTAGGTATCAAATTCATAGCAGTTAATTGTGTTGCTCTTCTTAGGGAATTAAAACTGAAATTACTTAGGGAGAGAAAAAAAAGAGATAGAAAGAGAGAGACAAAAAGAAAGAGAGAGACAGAACTCTCTGTTTACAAATGTTAGTGGTAAGGGCAGTATTGCCAAACTATTGCTACAGTTGGTGAAATATCTTTTTTTTTTCAACTTCCAAACGTACTTAGCTGTACTGACATCAGTTATACAATTCACGATATCACTCCAATAAAACCTCAGTTATTTAAGAGAACTGGTATTAATATGTGTTGTATGCAAAAGATAACTGACTAATATTCTTCTTGTGTACCATGTTATTTTTAACAAAATTGTTTCCAATCGGTTTTTTTCTCTTTTCAATATGTAAAAAACTATCCTTTTTTTCTTTTTGGATCCCTTTCTATATTTGTTACTGTTCTAGATTTGACTTGTGCTTTTGCTTTAAACTATTCTATTAATTTTTTAGTATCAATGACTTCATCTTCCCCTCTTCCTCTCAATAACTCCTGTTAGAAGAGCAGTTTTGGATTATCTTTTTGTTTCATTCATACGTTTCATATTTGTTCCTAACATTTTGGAACACTACTCAATTTTCATCCTCAAAATCATATTTTCTTTGCCATCTATTTTAAGAGTGTTATTCCGTCATTAATTGAAATTTTACTCAAAATTTTAGAAAAATGTATCAGTGTTAAAAATCTGATTATTTCTACTATGCAGAAACTGATTTTATTTTTTGCATATTAGATATATTTAATATTTTACATTTATCACTTAAAACTATTCATTTTGAGTTATAATTTCTACTCTTTAATTTTAGTAATTTTATTACCTCTGTTTTCCCAAATGTATAATTTTCTGTTTTATATTTTGTATTTTTTTACCTTTGGCAGTTGGAAATCAATTAGCTTGTTCATAAATGTAGAATTTGGTTGTGGTGGTATATAGACATAAAAATAGTCTTCTATTTATATGCTAAATATAGTGTATAAATAGGTAGTAATACATATTAATAAGTTTAGGATCCCAGTTTCAAGTCTCTTTTGAATCTTGAACTTTCAAATTAGACACTACTGTGTCAAATTTTCTCTGGTCAAAATATTAATTAAAACCTGAAAAGTAGGGTACAGTATAGTTCATTTGTATGTAGTATAGTTATAATTGGAGAATAAATGCTGTATTTTAAAAGTACAGATGTGTTCGGCCTAATTAAGTTATTTTGAAGGAAGTGGTAGATTATTTTATGATGGGCCTACCTCCTAATTTCATAGATGTTTTAGACCAGCATTCCTTGTATTCCACTTTCTATCCAAACTATCCAGAATTGCTATTAAATAGCAGATACTGATTCACTAGTTCAGTTGTAGGTTGGATATCTTCATTATTAGAGTGCTTACAGGTGATGCTGATGCTGGGGTTTGCCTCCTATATAAAAGGTAAGGATGTTCTAGAATTTTCATGACTACAAGGATTTAGTCCTATTAGAAAAATATAGTGTTGAGACCAGCAGGTAGCGGAATGGTTATGTTGTTGGACTCCCACATAGTCAACTTTGGTTCATGTTCTGGACCCGGCAGCTTAAAACTTACACCTGACAGGGAACCAGCAGTTAGGGTAATGGCTGTGCCGCTGGACTCCCATGTAGTCGACCACAGTTCGCATCCCGGACCCGCTGGTTTAAAATTCACGTCTGGTGCGTGTGTGTGCATGCCCAAGATCCTGAGAGGAGAATGGAGGAGAAGGGATTGCAGCGTGGTCATCTCTTCTGGGGGATGATTTCTCACTTTCTGTCTCTCTGTCTCTCTCTGTCTCTCTGGCGAGTGCATGCGCCCTATAGCGAAAATCTGGCGAGTGCATGCGCCCTATAGCGAAAAACCCCCAAAAAAAAAAAAAAAAAAAAAAAAACTTACGCCTGACGTATGTGTATGTGTGCCCAAAATTCTGAGAAAGGAATGGATGAGAAAGGATTGCAGTGTGGCCATCACCCTTAGGGTAGGGTGATTTATCACTTTCTGTCTCTCTGTCTCCATCTCTGTGGTAAACACATGTGCCCTATATCAAAAACCTCTCAAAAAAAAACAAAGAAAGAAAAAAAAAAAAGAAAAAGAAAAGCACATGTGTGTTTCTGATGTACTGTGAGTTGACATATAGGATTTCTCATCAGTAAAGTTACTCTTGTCTCTGCTTAAACCCAACTGTAATGTCATGATACCTCCATGACTGAAAAAAATCAACTTCCCCCCTCAGGGACTTACAGGCTCTACATCTCATGTCGGTGATCCACCAATCTTGGCTCAACTCCTTTATCAGAGTGTTGACATTATCACTTCTTATCCTTTCTGCAATTCTTCTTTTTGTGGATCAAAGTCGAAAGAGAAAGCATTGTTAGTTTTGGGTATTGTGACAACTTACATGTTAGTAGTTTGTGTAAATGTCACGAAAAACTGACTTTCTCATGACTTCAGCTTTGGAGAAATGTGTCTTTCTAAAATAGAGGGTAATAGCCTCCATCTTTTGAACTGGGTAGGGGAATTGTTGTGTGGTTGTTGGGCTATAAAGGTTGCCTCATTTTTGAGTTTTCAGTCCTTTGGATTCCAAAACCTTTTTAGAAATTATTTAATGAGTGGCACTGTCATGAATCTGAACCTCATTACACTATTAGTCTTCTGTCTCAGGTTCAGTTTCCATGACCTGTGCTTAGGAATTCAGCCTAAGAGTTCTATTAGAATTCTTCTTTTTCATTTACTTTCTTAGCTTCTGGGGCTATCTGGAGGTTCTTCTGGGTCCTTTCTGTAGCACTTGTATCCTAGATAAGGTTACAAGCCAAACTGATGTTAATGTATTTGTAAAGCAGCTCTGTAATTCTCAGACTTTTTGGAAAACATCACTACTATTGCCTCTCAAAATAGGACATTCAAAGAGTAGCTAACTATATTTCATTAATAAATTTCTTTTTATCTTGAGTCAGATTTTACTGTTTCTTTTTTTTAAATATTAGTTTACTGTAAGCTTAAGGATTCCTAGCATTGATCTTATTTTTTACTTGTTTATGCCAGAGCTCATTTTGAACCATGACCCTCTGTTCTCTTTCTGCCAATCTGTTATCATCTACATTATTTCAGATATTTACTCATATATATTCACTTATATTTAATTTATTTTTTAGCTAAAAGATATTTCAAATGCACAATACCAAAGTAGAGATAATGGTATGATGAGCCTGTAAAAGCTATTTCTTAGATTAATCAATAATTTGGACTTTTCAGTTTTCCCCTATTTATGTGTGTTTGTTAGCTTTTAGCTGCTGAAATATTTTAGAGCAAATTCCTGTACTCAAAAATGGATATTTTATTACATAACAGCAATACTGTCACTACTCATAAAATTAACAATAATTCTTTGGCATCACTTTATAAAAAATTGTTGTACATTAAGTTTCTTGAATTAGCTTTTTATTAAAGCTTCCAGAATCATGATGTTCTAATTCTTTCCACAATTACTAAGTGGACTTTTGTAGAGAATTTCTCTTATCAACCAGGGCTATTTTGTCATCCTGAAATGCAGTTATTTCAGAAAAGACAAGATAAACTTTTAATTATTTCTCTTTGATTGCCAATTTTAAGATTACAATATTGGTGACCTAGTTAACCGTTCATGGTTAAAATGGATTTTTTTTTTTTAATATTCAATCTGACTGAATCAACTTTATTCAATCTTTTTTCCTTTTCAAAAATCCCCATCTTTGGCCAAAGGGAACCACTTCAATCTATCTTTTATAAGTTGCTTGTTTTATAACACAAGATGTTCCGGCCTCATTTCATATGTTCTCCCCAAGATCCATATTGTCAATTCTTTTAACTATTTCTGGTTCTTTTAAGTGGAAAATAATTAGGCATTAGTCATCTTGTTTCTACTAAACTACTATTGCATTTATTTGTTGTTGTTGCTGTTTTTTTGTTGGTTTTTTTTTTTTTTTTTTTTAGTTACCCAGACTTATAGAATGTAAAAATTTTAAAACTTGAGACCAGCAGTTAGACTAATAATCCCCCCCACTCCAGGGGGGATGGCCATGCCGCAATCCCTTCTCCATTCTCCTCTCAGGATCTTGGGCGCGCACTCAGAGACACCCAGCGTGAGTTTAAGCCACCAGGACTTGAACCACAGTCGACTACATGGGAGTTCAGCAACATAGCCATTACGCTGTTGGTTCCTTGCTGTTATTATCTTTTTTTTTTAGTTTTGCTATAGGGCACACATTCTTGTCAGAAAAGAGAAAGTGAGGGAACCAGCAGTTAGCGTAATGGCTATGTCACTGAACTCCCACGTAGTCGACTGCTGTTTGCGTCCCGGACCCAGTGGCTTAAAACTTATGCCAGACTCGTGTGCATGCGTGTCCAAGATCCTGAGAGGAGAATGGAGGAAAAGGGATTGCGGCGTGACCATCCCCCCGGGGGATGATTTCTCGCTTTCTGTCTCTATGTCTCTCTCTCTCTGTCTGGCGAGCGCACACGCCCTATAGCGAAAATCTCTCCAAAAAAAAAAAAGAGAGAGAGAAAGTGAGAAAATAACTCCCAGGGTCTGGCCATGCCACAATCCCTTCTCCTTTCAGTGTTTTGGCCATGCGTGCTCATGCACCTGGAATGTTCCACAAGCCTCTGGTCTGGGACTCCAACCATGCAGTAGGCTGGATGTAAGGGATCCAGCTACCTTAATCACCATGACACCTGGCTTGCCAGTATCTTTGTTTTAACTTAAGCAGAGATAAACATTTATTTTTGGAAATAGTGTGAGATCTTAATAATAGTTCAAAATTAAGATTTAAGGATTTACTAAAATTATTTTATTTCATACTTTCTTTTCTATCATGCTCACACATCAGTTCTGAATAGCATTAATAAAATGAGGTATTTGCCTTATTCATCTCTGTATTTCTATGGCTCTGTATGTATACAATATATAAACATATATGTTTTCCCCATTAAGTATATAACTACTAGATATAAGTAATAGATTGAGGTTAACACTTTTCTTTAGGCTTTATTTTTCTTAGAGTAAATAGCCCTGTGAATATGACTTGGAATAATTCTTTGGCTTTTTATCACACTTTCGCTTCAGGTATTTTTAAAATGTACTTTAAAATTTATCCATTAAATTGCCTTGGAATACATGAATTACTTACAAAATCCAAATTCAAATCTTTACATCCAATTATATTCCTAAAAGTATTTTCCTACCTCTGTTTTTACTATTTTTGTCACCTACTCCAATTATAAAGTACATTTTTTTGGAGAGAGAGATTTTTGCTACAGGGCACCTGTACTTATTGGAGAAACAAAAAAAAAAAAAAAAAAAACACAGAGACAGAAAGAGAGAAATCACCACCTCCAGGCTGGATGATGATGCCACAATCCCATCTCCTCCATTCTTCTCTTGGGATTTGGGACACGCATGTACATGCACCCAGAGTGAATTTCAAGTCTCTGCATCTTGGATTCAAACCAAGGTCAATAATGTGAGAGTCCAGCAACATAACCATTATGTCATCTGCTGGTTCTTAAAGCATCATTTTTAAAAAGTATCCCTCCATTGACTTTTCTTTCTTTAGTTCTTCCTTCTTTTTCTTTTTCTTTTTCTTTTTCTTTTTCTTTTTCTTTTTCTTTTTCTTTTTCCTTTTTTCTTTTTGAGAGAAAGAGAAAAAGGAAAAATGAGAAAGCACCCACCCCACCCCCCCAAGGTAGGATGGTCATGACATTATTCTTTCTCCATTTTCCTTTCAGGATTTTGGGCACTCACGGTGGTTTTCATTTTTTAATTGATTTTTATGTATTTATTTACATTAAGTCACTGTTTATCATTACAACATACCAAATTAATTTTTCCATCCTGAATACACTGTATGTTGCTTCAGTCAAAGATATTATCATACATAATCAAAAACAGATAATTTTTCATTTTTGTGTCTCTTAAATGTTTTGCTTTTTTCTTCTTCCCCTTAATTTCCTCCCTCTCACACTCTCCCATTTCCTATCCTCTTCCCATACTGTCTCTAATATCCACAGTTGCTTTCCATGTATTTATACCTTCCAGTCTTTCAATTTCTGCCATAAGGTATTGACATTTGGTATATATTGACAGAGAACATGCAATTCCTCTTTTTCATAGTCTGGCTTGCTTCAGAATACTACTGAACCATCAAAATAATGACACACTGGGAACCAGCAGTTAGCGTAATGGCTATGTCGCTGGACTCCCACGTAGTCGACCGCGGTTCGTGTCCCGGACCCGGTGGCTTAAAACTCACGCCGGGCGCGTGTGCGTGCATGCCCAAGATCCCGAGAGGAGAATGGAGGAGAAGGGATTGTGGCGTGACCATCCCCCCTGGGGGGTGATTTCTCGCTTTCTGTCTCTGTGTCTCTCTCTGTCTGTCTGGCGAGCGCACGCGCCCTACAGTGAAAATCTCTCAAAAAAAAAAAAATAATGACACACTGGCATTTGAAAGAAAGTGGACTGATATGGAATATAGACTATTAAACAAAGCAACCCACCATGTTTTTCAAAACACCAGGCCCAGGACTTGAACCGCACAGTCAGTGATATGGAATTCAGTCTCCCTAACCTCCCTATCACCTCCTGACCCCTACTGATTTTTTTTCAAGTGTATCCAAAAATATTCTTTCTACAACATATTCTAAAAATTCTCATTTTATATTGCTAATGAAAGAAATTCTTTATTGAAGGTATATCAGTTTATTCAGTTTCAATTTCTTGATATTTTTAGATGTTTTCAATTTTTTACTATTAAAATAATGCCAAAATAAATAAGAATAACCATAAAACATCTTGAATTTTTTTCTAACACATCTTTAGAAGAGAGTTGTATATTTTGGATTGCTTAGTTAAAAGACAAATTGGTATGTAATTTTTTTTTCTTTTTCAAGATCATGTTATTATGTATAGTAAATGTTGTACAACATAGATTTCCTGAATTTATTTGTCTTATCTATGAAATTATATATATGTATGTATGTATCTTTATTTTTTATTCAAAATCTTATCATCAACCCCATGCTCACAACTATCATTGTCCCTGGTAACAATTACCTATTTTATACGTCAATAAGATCAACTATTTTTATATTATAAATACGCTTGTGACTGGCCTTCTATTCCTGGCTTATTTCATTTAATATAGTGTCCTCCAAATTCATTCATGCTGTCATAAATAACAGGATTTTATTCCTATGGTCAATAGTATTCCATCATATATGTATGTGTGAATTTTTTTAATTCATTCTCCATTAACAGAATTTAGTTTGATTTCATTTGTTAGCAATTATGCTGCAGTAAATATGAAAGTCAAGATATTCCTTCAACATATTGATTTTTCTTTCCTTTGACTATATGCCTACAAGTGGAATTGCTGGGTCATATAGCACACCCAATTTTAATTTTTTGAGGAATTGCCATACTGTTTTCTGTAATGGCTGTATAATTTTATATTTCTACCAATAAGATACAATGATATTCTTTATCAGACGCATGCACCACACTTGTTTTTGCCTTTAATCTTTATTTTCAGATTTTAATTACGATTTCTGGTGTACATATAATTGATATATATCTTTGTGGGCTATAAAACTATTTTTCTTTTAGATTTTTTGGGGGGATCGCAAGAAACAGAGAGGGAGAGTGAGAAAGCATCCTCTCCGTGGGAATTGCTATGCTATAATCCATTGTCTTCTCCTCTTAGAATTTGAGACAAGTTCCCACTCATGCCCAGTGTGTTTTACAAGTCACCAGATCCAGTATGTGAACCATGCAGTCAGCCATGTGGGATCCAGCTACCTTAATCACCACACCACTAGGTGTCCCCAGAATAGATTTTTTTTTTGGGGGGGGGAGATTTTTGCTATAGGGCACATGCACTCGCCAGACAGATAGAGACATAGAGACAGAAAGCGAGAATTACCCCCTGGGGGGGGGATGGTCATGCCGCCATCCCTTTTCCTCCATTCTCCTCTCAGGATCTTGGGCACGCACACACACGCACCCGGTGTGAGTTTTAAGCCACCAGGTCTGGGACGCGAACTGCGATCGACTTACTGGGAGTCCAGCAACATAGCCATTACGCTAACTGCTGGTTCCCACCCCAGGATAGACTTTTTTAAGGTATGCATATACTGTATGATAATAAAATCATGGATATTGACACATTCATCTTCTTAAACATAGAATGTTACATTATGTTGTATACACTCATTAATAGTTCTACTAGTACTTTTTTTTTTTTAATGTATTAAATTGTCCATACTTTTCACTCTTTTGCCTTTTTGGATGACAGCTATTTTGGTAGGTATGAGGTTATATCTCATTTGGTTTTAATTTGCATTTTTATGATGACCAGCGATATTGAGTACTTGTTCCTGTTGGACATTTGCATATCTTTCTTCAAGAAATTTCTAGTCTGGCCCTTTGCCTCTTTAATTTGATTATTTTCATGCTTGAGTTTCTGTGTATTTTGGATGTTAACTCCTTATCAGATATATAGTTTGAAAACATTTTCCTCCATTCTGTCAAGTATCTCATAATCTGTAAATTGTCTCTTTGCTGTGGAGGTTTTTTGTTCAATATAATTCCACTTATCTATTTTTCTTATTACCTGTGCTTTTGAGGTCACATCCAAAATGTAATTGCCCAGACCACTTGTAGAATAATTATGAATTGTTTTTTCCCTCTTGACTACTTGTTCTCTCTATGACCTCTAGTACTATATTGAAGAGAAATAGTGAGTGGGCTTTTACATCTTCTTACATGTCTTAGAGAAAAAGTCTTCACCTCCCCACTGAGTATAATGTTAGTTGTGGTTTTGTAATATACACCCTTCACTCTTTTGAGGTACTCCCTTGCCTAAATTGTTAAGGGTTTGTATCATGAAATGGTGTTGAATACTGTAAAAAGCTTTTTCTCTGTCTATTGAGATAATTGTTTTGCTGTTGTTGTACTTTGTTCTAAAAATAAACGTATCACAATTATTGATTATATATATTGGAATGAGTCTTGAATCCCAGGGATAAATCCCTCTTAATTGTGGTGAATGCACCTTTTAATGGGTTGTTGAGTTAGGTTTCTTAGTGTTTTGAGAGGATTTTCTAATTTATGTTCATCATGAATATTGACCTGTAATTTCCTTTTCTCATAGTGTCCTTGTCTGGCTTTGGTATGAGGGTGATTTTGGGTTCATAAAATGAGTTCGGAAGTATTCTTAAATATTTGGAAGAATTTGAGATGTATTAATATTAGTTTTTCTTTAGAATATGTCATGAGCTCAGACCATTAGCCTTGTTGTTAAGGGACCTGTATCCTAAGTGGTCCACCAGGATTCAAATCCCTGCCCTGGCAGCTCGAGAAACATACCAAGTCCATGTGCAATCATGCCCCAAATCCTGACAGAATGGAGAAGCAGGGGAGAAGAGATTGTGGTGTGATAACACCCCAATGGAAGTTGTTTTGTTTTTTTTTTTTTTTCCTCATTCTCTTTCTGTATCTCTGTCTCTGTCTGGTGAGCGAAGATACCATATGACAATTGAAAAAAGAATATGTCATCAATTCATTTGGTCCTAAACTGTTCTTTGATCAGAGATCATTTATTATTGATTCAACCTCTTTACTTTTTACTGATCTGTTGGTATTATCTATTTCTCCTTTCTTTTTTATTATTGTAATGGTGTAAATTGAAGTTCATCCATTTTTTCTATTTTATTCAATTCATTGGTAAATAACGGTTCATAAAAATCTATTCTGATTATTTGTATTAAGGGTATACCAGGTATAATCGTCCTTCTTTCTATTTGGATTTCATTTGAATCATCTCTCTTTTTCTCCTAGTTTAGCTAAAAATTTGGTTATTTTGTTTTTCATTTCAACAAGCCAACTTAGGGTAATGGCCTGAAATCAGGGCCATGGGAGTTTGAGTAGTGTTACATTTTCTATAACAGGCCTAGTCAGGAGTCAAAGGCAAAGTCCTTTGCTTACTTTCCTCTCTTTCTTCCAAGAAAAAGGTTTCTCTGCTTGCACTGTGCTACTCTGGATGGGCAAGAGTTGACACAATTAAAATAAACCTTCTTTCCTGCTCTCCCTAATGTGAGTTTTCTTGATACTGGTCTACAACCAGGTACTATAATCTCTTATCTGGTTTCCTCGGTTCTAGGGAGGGTATTTTTGTGTGTGTGGCTAATTATTTCAACTGTGTTGTGAATGATCACTGGAAAGTCCCACTCTATTTTTTTCTACCTTTTTTTCATTCAGAACTTAAATGTAATTTAAACATGTCTTTCTTCTTTTTTAATGAACTTTTGAGAAAATATTGAGGGTTGGAAAGAATTTTCTTATGCAAATAAAAAAAATTATGCTCTGTTTAAAGACTGTTGACTTTATTATTTACATTTGCTTGTCTAATTATTTGGAATTTATGCAGTATACAGAACAAAGTATAGACACACTTTTATTTTTTACCAAATTAAATAGTTTTGTAATGCTATTGATTTGTAAAGTTGATTTGTTTCTGATTCATGCAAAATGCAATATTTATAATATACATTATTTTCAAATGTTTCTCGCAATTTAATTAGTTTTTCTCCTAAATTAATTTTGTAAACTTTTTATTTTAGTGACTTTAAAATGTGTTTTAATATTTGAGAAAATTAGCTCCACCACTATTTGTCATTACTTTTCCTTTTCTGAATATTCTTTTTTATTTATTTATTTTTTTTTTTAAGAGAGAGATTTTTGCTATAGGGCACATGTATTCTCCAGAGAGACAGATAGACAGAAAGCAAGAAAACACCCCTCGGGGTTATGGCCATGTCACAACCTTTCTCTTTCATTCTCCTCTTGTGATCTCTTGGGCAGGCATGTACACGTGCCTGGTGTGAGATTTAATTCACCAAGTCTGGGATTAGAATAATGGTCGACTACATGGGAGTCCAACAATGTAACTATTATGCCACCTGCTGGTCTGCCAAATATTCTTAAACTTTTTTGCTTGTTCAAGTTTTATATGTTTAGCTCTGTATTGTATCTGTCAGTGCTTTAATTTGAATTAGAATTTCAAAATGATCTTAAGAAAAATTGACATTTTACTGATGATAAGTCTTTTTAGAAGACCTCTTATCAGAGTTTTCTTTTGTGCTAAACTACAGAATGTTAAGGTTTTACTTATACACTTTTTGCACATGTTCTGCTCAGTTATGCCTAGATTATTTTACTGTTATTTTTTTAAGATTTATTTAATTTAATTTATTTATTTTAATTTGACCAGAAAGGGACAGAGAGGGAGCAAGAGAGAAAAAGTGAGAAAGGAAGCCACCAGGTCCAGGACTGCAACCGTGGTCAGCCATGTGGGAGTCCAGTACCCTAAACCACCATGCCACCTGTCTACCCCTCCATTGTGATTTTTTTAAAGTAGTTATTCTTGCCTCTGTATCCTTGATTTCCACCTGCTTATTTTATAACCTATTATTTAATTATATTCTGTTAATGCTTACTATTGTTTATCACTGCCTATTTTTTTTGTGTTTCCTCTAATATTTCATTTGAGCATTGTCATAGAGCCCCTTAACTTTCCCGTTCCAATTGTTATCGCTTCAATTGCTCTTGATTAGTGGCACTGGCTAAAATCTTCCTCACCATGTCAACTGGTAGTTGTATAACAAAGCATTTACTGAGGTGCTGCAGCTGTTGAAGAGTTGTAGACTCCTGTTCAGGAGTATTAGCAGCATCTGAAATCTTGTATTACCTCTTTTCCTGTTTATAAATTTGTCAGCCTTAGCTCCTTTTATCTTTATTCTTACAACATTTCCAACATGTTTGCATACAATTCTTTATCTCTCTGATGTTCACTCTCTCTTCAAATTGTGTTTTTTGTCTTTTAATATGCTTTGCAATTTTTTTTTTTGTTGTTGTTGTTGTTGAAAGCAAGACATGTACTGGGTTGGTAGAACTAAGATAAATAGGAACTGAGATAAGTTTATTGTGAAATTTTTTGCTTATCTGGCTGTTAGTCTCTGTTTACTGTTCTCTGTAGTTGTGACATACAAAGATAAAATTTCCTCTGGTGTTTTTGTTTTCCTCTCTCTCTTTTCTAGGGTGCATAAAGTCAGAGAAGTGCAGTTCCTTCAGTCTTAGTATCTTAAGATACAGTGCCCTATTGACATAGTGGTAAATTGTGAGGGGAGCAGAAGTATTCTGTAGTTGTATAATTTGGTCTCATCTTTTAGTAAGCTAACAGGCTTGGTTTAAACCTTAACAGACTTTCGTAGTAATTTCCACTAGATTTTTCACTGTAGATGTGTTAGGAAGGCTAGAAAGAGAGAGAGAGATCATGAGAAACCCCCATCCAAAGGACATGGTGAAGACATAATCTATTCTCCTCCATCTCTTCATCCTTTCAGACTTTGGATATGCTTGCACCTGTGCCTGGTTTATTTCTCAAGCTTCCAGGTCCAGCATTTAAAGCACACAATCAGCTATGTGAGATCCAGCCACCTTAATCATCATGCCATGAGCTGGCCTTGTTTACTGTGTATTTCAAATAAGTACTTCTTATATCTCACTGCTGGAAGCAAGAGGTGCTTTTTTTTGTACTTTGAGAATTTTTATTTGTTTATTTTTTTAGAGGCTTTTTCTATAGGGTGCATGCACTTGCCAGAAAGACAGAGAGATATAGAGAGATGGAAAGTGAGAAATCACCCCCCAAGGGGATGGCCAGGCCACAATCCCTTCTCCTCCATTCTCCTCTTGGGATCTTGAGCATGCACGCACGTGTACCTGGCGTGAGTTTAAGCCACCGGGCCTGGGATTTGAACTGAGTGAGGTCGACTACATGGGAGTCCAGCAACATAGCCATTACATGAACTGCTGGTACCTACTGTGAGAATTTCATAGAGTTCCTGGAGGTAAAACTCATAAAAACATAAGGACCATTTAAAGACTTGGCTTGTCCTGGATATTTTAATTCTTAAACTTGCCCACAGTAGGCCTCTGACAATTCATTAGTTACAGGATTTTTTTTTAAATTTTTCTTTAGATTTATTTACATTTAATCACTCACTGTACATCTTAACAGTATACAACATAGTTTTCCCAGCATGAATACTGTACATACCATTAATTATTTTTGTTTTTGTTTTTGTATCTCCCTACCTGTCTTTCCCATTTGGGGACTGACTTTATTGACAAGCATTTTTGTGGTGTGGATAGATGACAACTTCCTGGCTCT
>NW_006160179.1:1818311-1818905 GCF_000334495.1 Tupaia belangeri chinensis
CTACTAGAGCAGAAACCAAAAAATTCCTGTAATTCAGTGTATTTAATTTATTCTATATGAATTATCTTGAGTAAGTTTTGCTTTCCAAACAGGGAGTAAACTATACATTGCACAAATTAATAGGAGTTGGCCCAGCCAAAGTGGCATACTTGTCTGTAGTGCTGTGAGGCACAAGGTGACCACAGACGTAGATCCCCACGTCAGCTTCCAAACAACCTGGTTATGCACTTGGGCACCCAAGATTCTGAAAAGCTAGGCATGCTAGAAAAAGTAGAAGATAAAAGCATGGGGCAAAGAGATAATTTATTTCTCTCTCTCTTCCTCGTGTGAACACACTCAACCTCTCTGCATTAAAAATGATTAAGAAATTAATCTTATTATTTAACATTACTGTACTTCCTATGTACTGTAAATATTTAAATATTATTTTGAGAGAAGATATTGGAGGAGGGACCATTTATATATTCATAGCATATTTACATTTTGTCCAGTACCATGCATCACCATTTTCCAGAAACTCATTCAAGAAAAAATGAAATGGAAGTAGAAAAGAAAGGAAGATAATGAAGAAGAGGGAAAGAGAGCAGAGAGGAA